>NC_041402.2:186119374-186312087 GCF_900747795.2 Erpetoichthys calabaricus | reverse complement strand
AGATGAAGCTCCTCATGGGCATCTTCACACATTTAGCTCCAAGGGTATTTTCCTGTCTATTTTTGTCCACCTCAGTCATGAAGAACAGGAAAATGGACGGATGTCCTACCATTCTGAATGGACTTCCCGTTTTGGTAGGAAGGGTGGCTGATGTCACTACACTGGTCACCTGTGCCATTTAGAGTTGACTTTAAAATACTGCTGATGGTTCACAAAGCCTTCAAACATCTGCTCCATCCTGTATTGTGGAACGTCTGTCACCTTACACTCCAAATCGTACCCTTAGATCTTCAATGAGGGTCTGCTTAGAATTTGAAGAGCTAAACTTAAAAGAAGTGGTGAGGTGACCTTCTGCTGTTAGTCACCTCAAATCTGGAATACGAGTTTACTGATAGGAATTCGCCAGGCTAATACAGTGGAGCTAAATTGGTAAAACCTCATTACTGTAACATGGCTTTCTCAGAGCTTCATTTGAGTGTAACCCTGATATTCTGTATATGCATTGTGAGAACTGCTCTGAACACCATCAGACCGACACCAACACAAGTTTAAAACACACGTCTATTTACCATTAAACCCCGCACAGCACACAGCGCTCCCGCACCAAACAACCCCAACCACGGGGGCCACCTTTCTTCACCCTGTTGCTGGAGCGTCGTCCACCACCAGCTCCACGACTTTCGCTCCCTGACTGTAAGAAGGCGGCCCCCTTTACAGTCACCCGGACCTGCTCCAGGTGCTCGCTGATGGCCTTCCAGCAGCACTTCATGGTGTGGTGGAAGTGCCACACGAGCACCCAGTAGCACTCCGGGTGTTCCTGGAAGGTTCTTCCTCCACCTGTCCAGGTGTGCAGATTTCCTGGGCTCCACGATACTCAGGGCACCCCCTGGTGGCGGCCACGGGACCCAATGGGTTTGAACCTCCTGGCTCCGTCCCTGTGGTCCCCTCATTATATAGGGCAGTTGCCCCCTCGTGGCCTGGGTGACGTAAAAATGGCCTCCCGGTCCTTCCAGGTGTCCCGGCTGGGTCTGCCCCCCAGCATTTAATCATCATTTCTATCATGGCTCCACAATCCATACTAACCCCTGCTTTCTCTGCTGATCTTTTTCCAGTTTTCTGTGATGCCAGTCTGCGCCCCCACCACCTGATCAGGACACCATACAGTCCTTCCATTGATGGACTGAAGGCCAAAGGTCCACATGACCGTCATCATCATCAAGTTCTCCCACAAGAAGCCTGTAAACCATGAGGACTGATTGAGATCATTAATGTTAGGGGGACTGGGTGGTCTCGTGGCCTCAGAACCCCTGCAGCTTTTGTTTTTTTTTCTGTCCTTCCTGGAAATCGGACCTTACTTTTATTCAATGTTAATTAGTATTGCCTAATTTTATTTTTTAATATAATTTGTCTTTTCTTTCTTTCTTCATCCTGCAAAGCACTTTGAGCTCCATCTTTTGTATGAAAATGTGCAACAGAAATAAAACTTGTTGTCGGCAGCATTGATTATTAGTTTTTAATATACGGGTGCCTGCCGACCAAATGAAGGAGAGCAGGATAGCAGGATTCGGTGACAAGCAAATTCCTGAAAAAGGCACAACTGACACTCCCGTCCGCGGCTCTGTGTATGCATTGGAAGTCATTACTCACATCAGAATGAAAACGTCGTTTAGTTAGATTGTGATTGTGAATCAGCGAGCACCCCATGAAATGAGTCTGTGCTGCCTGACTGATAAAGAGCCATTAACCTCTCATGTGGTGATAAATAGTCCCCAACACCAGCGTCCCAGGGAGCCCCGGCAAACTCATTTCAATAGGAATTGGAATCTCGTTTATTGGACAAGGCTTGCCACTCAAATGATAAACATTTTGTTATGAATGAAAATAACCTTTTGTTTTTTTCTATATTGAAATCACATGGCAGCAAAGTATGAAAGCTTGGAGAGGAGAAGGAACTCTGCAGTAGCTGAGGACGGTGAAACACCTCCTTACTTAACAAAGGGAGTGAGAATGATACTGGGGATCGAGGAATGAGCGGGAGTGGGCGGGGCCGAAGGACAGACACCACACCCACTTCAGGGAAGGGAGGGGAGGAGGGGGGTGGGTGGTGCCTAAAGGGTCGACACCTAGCTTGGGGTGTTAGAGAACTATAGGGCCTGTTAGGAATTAAACGGCTTCTCAGTGAAATATTACATAGTCGTGTCATGTCACTCTCTAACCTGCTTAATCCAGACCAGGTATGATGTTGGTATGGGGGGGGAGCCTAACCAGGCGGGCATAGGGCAGAGGGCAGGGACAAACCTGGACATGGTGCCAGTTCATCACAGAGCAAATACAGACACACACACAGAGACAGAGAAACAAGCACATACACAGAAACACACTGAGACACACACACACATGCACACCCACACAGTCGCTCACTCACACTCACACACACACCCACATACACACGTACACACACGGACACACAGACACTCCAACGCACACACAGAAACACACAGAGACACATATACACACACCCTCACACACACACATACACTTACTCTCACTCACACACACACGCACACACACCCACACACACACCCACACAAAGTCACACACACACACATGGACACACAGACACACACCCCCACACACACACACACACACTGACACTTAGACACACACGCACACACAGAAACACACAGAGACACCCACACACACACCCTCACACACACACACTTACACTCACACACACATGCGCACACACAAAGTCACATACACACCCACGGACACACAGAGACAGAACCACATACACACACACACACAAACACGGACACACTGACACACACACACTCACTCACACACACACACACACACAGAAACACACAGAGACATACATACACACACCCTCACACACACACATACACTTACACTCACACACACACGCACACCCACTCACACACACACCCACGGACACACAGAGACACACATACACACACCCTCACACACTCACACACACACACTCACTCACACACGCACACACAGAAACACACAGAGACACACATAAACACACCCTCACACACACACATACACTTACTCACACTCACACACACGCACACACCCACGCACACACACATACACACACTCACACCCACACAGTCACTCACTCACACTCACACACACACGCACACCCACATACACACACGTACACACACGGACACACAGACACTCACACGCACACACAGAGACACATATACACACACCCTCACACACACACATACACTTACACTCACACACACATGCGCACACACAAAGTCACACATGCACCCACGGACACACAGAGACACAACCACACACACACACACAAACACGGACACACAGACACACACACACTCACTCACACACACACACACAGAAACACACAGAGACATACATACACACACCCTCACACACACACCCACACCACACACCCACACACACACACGCACACTCACACACAAAAAGTCACACACACTCACACACACACCCACGGACACACAGAGACACACATACACACACCCTCACACACACTCACACACACACCCACGGACACACAGAGACACACATACACACACCCTCACACACACTCACACACACACCCACGGACACACAGAGACACACATACACACACCCTCACACTTACTCACACACACACACACCCCCCCCAAACACACAGTAACCCCCTGCCCCACCTTTTGGTCATTTCATTTCTTTTATACTTGCCATGATTAAATTGGGTCTCGAATCGAAATGCAGTGCACCTGAAACGTCCCACATGTGCCTCACTTTAAATCAAGGCACGCGATCTACAAGCATGGATTAAAATGCAATGCCCCTTTGGACAATACAATTGTGTGCCGTAGTGAAATGTAGTCGGCTGGTTAGTTGGTATGTTTTGGGTAGACGACCTCAGGGCTCACGTAAGGATTGTTACTCTCCAAACCAGAGGGTGGCGCTGCTGCCTCTTCTCTTCCTCCCTCCGCAGCACAGATGACTGACCGTCTGTCCACTTCTGACGTCACTTTCTGGCTTCTGCCCCTTCCGGGTCGCCACGTTGACAACCCAACTCAGTGCCACCTTAGATCAGTTGGGAGAAGACTGCTGTCTGAAGAAGACGTCGCTCATTTTTATTGTCTTTTTAAACGTGATCACTTTTGCCTTCACAATATATGGGGGGTTCACCTTGGTGCTGTTGTTGACCGAGGGGAACATACTGGTCAGGGAGGAAATGTTGGCACATAACCGGGGTCAACCCTTTTAATATTTACAAAGTCCTGGAACTGAAACAGGCGGACGATGGCATAGCAAAGCATGGCAACATGAAAATCAATGTAAGAAAAGAAATGAAGAAGAGGATTCAGCCTTCAATTCAACTAGAAGCTCTGCTCATCGGTCTGCCCATCTGGTCCACCGACACCCTGGCACACACTCAGACTCCAGGCGGCTGGAGTTGCACCCAAGCGGATCAGAGAGCTAGAGAACTGAGGCACGGACCTTAAATGTCTGTAAAACCAACACTGCAGTTTTGTTACACCGTAAATATGAAAACAGAGTGCGCTGCAAAGACACAGAGAAATGCCAACAAACAAACAAACAAAAAATCAGCGTACCCAGTGGCAAGAAATCAAACAGTAAAAAAAAAAAGTATGAAAACCAAGCCAAATCTTCTCCCTCCTTCGATTTACACTGTTCAAGAACGACAGACAGATAAACAGGCGAAAAACAAAACGTGAACGGAGACAAGCACAAAACGAAGACGGCACAATCCTCCACAAACATCCATGTATTGATTACTTAGACTTGAACCCATCTTAGATGAGTAGCACAGCTTGTCCACCTTAAAAAAAAGGAAAAGTGTCCGTGTATCTGAGTTCCCTTCTGCTTGGTACGTCTCTGTCATTCCAACAGATGACGCATCGCAAACGGCTTTGCAGTTTTCATTCCAAGATATTTGTGCACATCACAAACATTTGCAGTATTAACATTGGTAGCAATGAATTTTATTACTTGTCACACACACGTGGCACTGAGGAGGCAGTCAACAAGCCCGGTGGTATCGCGAGACAAGGGGTTGATATACGGTACCAACGCCTCTCTCTCTTTCTCTCTCATCAGACAAAAAGAAGAAATATAAAGTACCTCTCACACTTCTGGGTTCCCAAGATGGCGTCCAACTGTCACTTCCTCCTCTGACTCCTGAGGACCACGACACTTCTGGTGTCCTCGCCGTGACGTCACTTCCGGTCATTTAGCTGATGACCTCACTTGCGGTTCCACGTCACTTTCCGGCTTCCCAAGATGACGTCACTTCCGTCCTGACAGAAATGACATCATTTCCTGCCAACTCACTTCCGTCCACCATTTTGACTTTGTATAAATACGCCATTTTTTCTGATGTGAATGGATGAATGACTGTAAAGTAATTTCACCACATTTTTGGCTTTTTTCCATTTCTCGTCCTTTGGACATTATACGGGGACGGCCCCCAACTCATTTTTGTTGTTGTGGCGGAGTGGTAGCTGTGAGGCTAGGGATCTGCACTGGCAATCGGAAGGTTGCCGGTTCGAATCCCGTAAATGCCAAAAGGCAAGGCCCCTTAACCTGCAATTGCTGAGCGCTTTGAGTAGTGAGAAACGCGCTATATAAATGCAAAGAATTATTATTATTACTAGCCAACACGCCGCATAATTACGAGGGCAATCCCAAAAGTAAGGTCTCCTATTTTTTTAGAAATGCAAACATCCGTTTATTTTCTATAATGTTTACATCATTTTAAAGGTTAAAGACTTATTTGTTTTTCTACATAATCGCCATTTCAGTCGATGCATTTTTGTAGACCTGTGGTAGTTTTAGAATGCCCATGTCATATCAGCTCGCCGCCATGTCCTTCAGGATGCGTTGAACCTCATCTTTCACCTCTTCGTTGGAGCAGAATCGCCTTCCGAACAAATGTTCTTTTAACTTAGGGAACAGTTGGTAGTCACTGGGTGCCAAGTCCGGACTATAGGGTGGGTGGGTGATGAAGTTCCATCCGGCGATCTTTACGCATGTTTTCCTCAACCTTCGCGACTGTCTCATCGGAAATTTGACGGTCTGCTGTGCGAACTTCGCACTTGGCGGTAGCGTTCAACGGGAGCTCCATTTTCAAGGGCTTCCAAGCCAAGATTGAGCATCCCAGCGAAGCCACACATGCTTGTTTGGGAGTGGAGGAAGCACCGATCACAACAGTGTGGCCAACAGCCGTACGAACAGTTTCTCTACGTCCCAACCGCTTTGGAGACCTTACTTTTGGGATTATCCTCTTATGTATTGATGGGTGAACACTTCCTGAAAGACACAGTTGTCCAAATGGGGGTGGGTTTGAGGATACGACTGTAGGTGAATGAAAAGATGGAACTCTGGAGAGGGCAACATACAATTGTCTGTGACTGACAATTAGAGGACCGCCGTCGCACGCTCATTCAGAAATTCACATCCGCGACAAACACGATTCTTCTTAGATGGTCCTGCCGCGTGCCACCCTCGCTCTCGAAGCATACACACTGCCTGGTCATGTGCCCGCTCGGCAAGAGCAACTCACAGAGACCTGCCCACCAACTCTAAGACCATGGTCAGCTTTGCAACCATACTCCCCCCGGAACCAAAAGAGTTTGGTTACCCAGTTGGCTGCCCGGCGGGTCATGGGAATAACGCTGCCGGAGATTGCCAGTTGGCATCGTTTATGGTCAGAATTATGACAGTATGTGATCGACTTCGAACCTCTGATTTTCGTTCTTGATTAATGAAAACATTCTTGGCAAATGCTTTTGCTCTCACGCGAATTGTTGGTGTACGGGGCTCTGATGTGCGTGTGCCATGGAGACGAAAGATGACTTACGCGGTGTTTGGTACCTGGAGAGCGAGGGTGGACGTGGGCCGGGGAATAAGGAGTATGGTATGAAATTGTGTAGACAAACGTTTTCCGTGTTCCTGCAGGACCATCTAAGAAGAAGCATGTTTGTCGCGGATGCGAATCGCTGTATGCAGCGTGTAAAACAGTTTGCAATGGTGGGATGCGCTCGTGCATCGTAACCGAAAAGAATAATGAAAAGTCAACGTGGCTCAGAGGTGCATGTGGAGTGTAGCAGAGACGAATGCGAATGACGCCGTGTTGGTGGGCGTGGCTCTGCGAGTTGTCATCGTATCCCATCTTCTTAGAGTTGGTGGGCGTGGCTCTGTGACTTGTCGTCGAATCCCATGGTCTTAGAGTTGGTGGGCGGGGCTCGCGTCCAAGTTGGTGGGCATGGCTCTGTGACTTCTCGTCGAATCCCATGGTCTTAGAGTTGGTGGGCGGGGCTCGCGTCCGAGTTGGTGGGCGTGGCTCTGTGAGTTGTCGTTGTATCCCATGATCTTAGAGTTGGTGGGCGTGGCTCTGTCTTGCGTGCTCCATGGGTGTCTTGCTTGCGCTGGCGGCTGCTTAGTGAATTATGTAAATAGATTATTATTGTGGAGTTCTATTTATATCACATACTATAAATGTGTGTGATGCACCACCCGTTGGAATGAAAAATACAGTGCATTGCATTGCTTACATGTATTACAAAATACATTCCAACAGGTAGTGCGCTGTAAATGTTACCACTGAGGTCAGCGTTGATTTCTTACCTTCTCACCGGTCATAGACAGGTTGCACAGCTGGGACGTTGTACTGTATAAGCCATAATGATCCTGATCTTTCACTTTGAAAGGCACTATATGAGGTAAAGCTGGCCCATGTGTTCATGCATTAACATTCGTTTCACTCTTTTATGGCTCTGTATTAGGTGGAAGTGGAGTTAACTGGGAAAGGCACTATATAAAATGGAGTGCGACGGAGCAACTGACTAACAATGAAGAGGCTTTTCTTCAAATCTGGAGGCTCGTCTTATTCATACACGACAACACTAAAGACATTATGGATTTGAGAGCATGCATTCTGAAATTTGCAGTTCTCTTTATTAAAAGGCTTAATTTAATTGACTTTTTGAGCAGATGCAAAATAGAAAAAAAAAAACACACACACCGAAAAACAAAACGAAATGTTCAGAAGGAAGATAAATGTATGAAATTAACAGCAAGTGCCGGGGCCATAATGAGCGTCTTTTCATTTAACACATCAGCAGTGATGGATCTGCAGCAAACACCCAAAGATGATTTCACATTCGCTGTCTGCTGCTTGCGTCGAAATGACCCGCGGCTCAAATGATAATTGAATTAAGTGGGAATGGCAGCTCCAAATTTCGACATTTTGAGAGCTCGATTCATTACTTTATGTAGTTTTTTTTTCTTGTCCCCCCCCCCCGGCCCCCCCCAAGACATCAATTAGTTTCAGAACATCACTTCATCCGCGTCGTCTCTGGAGAGGAAAGCCATCAAAGTGCCAAATGCTTTTAATTGCCGGAGTCAATTATTTATTTTTTGTATAGCACCTTTCCTCTGGGATTCCATTACAGCACCCCCCACCCCTCTGCCGCCCCTCCCCACACCCGACTGTAAGCACTAATGTTAGTAAATCTGGATGCTCGAAACTCAAAAGAGGACTGATGTCCCCGGTTTAATGCTGGGGACTCCAAGGGGCACCACTCCCCACTATCCTATCTGGACCCTTGAAACTCGTAAGGGGGCCGATGTCTCTGTTCTACCGTTAGAGAATCTTGACTGACGAAATTCTGAGGGGCACCGCCCCCCCGCACTACCCGATCCACTGTTAGTAAATCTGGACACTCACAACTCCAGGGGGCACTGTCCCCTCCACTGTGACTAAATCAAGATACTTGGAAACTGAAGAAGGACCCGCAACTGCAATCAAATTTCAGTAAATCTTGGGACCCAAAACTCCAAGGGGGACTGAAACCCCCGCTCTTTGGTGTAATTTTAGTTAATTTTTAATCGTACACTCCTAGGTGTTCCCCTCTCCCACTCACTGGCCTCATGTTAGTTAATCTTGACACTTCAAGGGGCACTGCCCCCCCCAGGATTCAATCTAATGTTAGTAAATCTATATACTCAAAACTCAAACGAGGAAACACACCTTCAATCTAATGTTAGTAATTTGTGGTGCTCAAAACTCCAAGGGGGACCACCCTACCCCCTACTACTCCATCTAATGTTAGTAAACCTGCATGCTTGAATCTCGTAGAGGGACCAATATCTGCGATCTACCAATAGAGAATTTTGACTGTCAAAACTCCGAGGGGCAACCTGTAACTCAAACCCCCCAACTGTAACTCCCCAATCTACTGATAGTAAATCTGGACACTCTAAACTCCAAGGGGGACTGAAACCCCCGCTCTCTGGTGTAATTTTAGTTAATTTTTAATCCTACACTCCAAGGTGGTCCCCTCTCCCACTCACTGACCTCATGTTAGTTAATCTTGACACTCGACACTCCAAGGAGCACCGCCCCCTCAGGATTCAATCTAATGTTAGTAAATCTAGATACTCAAAACTCATAGGAGGAAGTAACCCCCCAAATCTAATGTCAGTAATTCTTGGTGCTCAAAACTCCAAAGGGGACCACCTTACCCCCTCACTACTCCATCTAATGTTAGTAAATCTGGATGCTTGAATCTCGTAGGGGGACCAATATCTGCGATCTACCATTAGAGAATCTTGACTGTCAAAACTGCGAGGAGCACTGCTACCCAATCTACTGTTAGTAAATCTGGACACTCGAAACTCCAAGGGGCATCATCCCCTCCACTGTTAGTAAATCAAGATGCTTGAAAACTGAAGAAGGACCCGCAACTCCAACCAAATTTCAGTAAATCTTAGGACCCAAAACTCCAAGTGGGACTGAACCCTACCCCTGCTCTCTGGTGTGATATAAGTTCATCTTTATGCTTCAAACTTCAAGGTTGTCCCCTCCCCCACTCACTGACCTTATGCTAGTTAATCTTGACACTCCAAGGGGCACCACACAAAACTCCATAATTAATTCTAACGATAGTAAATGTAGATACTCAAAACTCAAAGGAGGAAGCACACCTTCAATCTAATTAGTAATTCTTGGTGCTCAATACTCCAAGGGGGACCACCCTACCCCCTACTACTCCATCTAATGTTAGTAAACCTGCATGCTTGAATCTCGTAGAGGGACCAATATCTGCGATCTACCATTAGAGAATTTTGACTGTCAAAACTCCGAGGGGCAACCTGTAACTCAAACCCCCCAACTGTAACTCCCCAATCTACTGATAGTAAATCTGGACACTCTAAACTCCAAGGGGGACTGAAACCCCCGCTCTCTGGTGTAATTTTAGTTAATTTTTAATCCTACACTCCAAGGTGGTCCCCTCTCCCACTCACTGACCTCATGTTAGTTATTCTTGACACTCGACACTCCAAGGGGCACCGCCCCCTCAGGATTCAATCTAATGTTAGTAAATCTAGATACTCAAAACTCATAGGAGGAAGTAACCCCCCAATCTAATGTCAGTAATTCTTGGTGCTCAAAACTCCAAAGGGGACCAACTTACCCCTTCACTACTCCATCTAATGTTAGTAAACCTGGATGTTTGAATCTCGTAGGGGGACCAATATCTGTGATCTACCATTAGAGAATTTTGACTGTCAAAATTCCGAGAGGCACTGCTACCCGATCTACTGTTAGTAAATCTGGATACTCGAAACTCCAAGGGGCATCATCCCCTCCCACTGTTAGTAAATCAAGATGCTTGAAAACTGAAGAAGGACCCACAACTCCAACCAAATTTCAGTAAATCTTAGGACCCAAAACTCCAAGGGGGACTGAAACCCCCGCTCACTGGTGTAATTTAAATTTTTTATCCTTGAAACTCCAAGGTGTTCCCCTCTCCCAGTCACTGGCCTCATGTTAGTTAATCTTGACACTCGACACTCCAAGGGGCACCACCCCCCCAGGATTCAATCTAATGTTAGTAAATCTAAATACTCAAAACTCAGAGGAGGAAGTACCCCCCAAATCTAATGTAAGTAATTCTTGGTGCTCAAAATTGCAAGGGGGACCCCCCTACCCCCTACTACTCCATCTAATGTTAGATGCTTGAATCTCATATGGGGACCAATATCTGCGATCTACCATTAGAGAATTTTGACTGTCAAAACTCTGAGGGGCAACCCGGCACTCCCACCATCACTTCCTGATCTACTGTTAGTAAATCTGGACACTCAAAGCTCCAAGGGGCATCATCCCCTCCACTGTTAGTAAATCAAGATGCTTGAAAACTGAAGAAGGACCCGCAACTCCAACCAAATTTCAGTAAATCTTAGGACCCAAAACTCCAAGGGGGACTGAAACCCCCGCTCACTGGTGTAATTTAAATTTTTTATCCTTGAAACTCCAAGGTGTTCCCCTCTCCCAGTCACTGGCCTCATGTTAGCTTATCTTGACACTCCAAGGGGCACTGCCCCCCAGGATTCAATCTAATGTTAGTAAATCTAGATACTCAAAACTCAAACGAGGAAACACACCTTCAATCTAATGTTAGTAATTTGTGGTGCCCAAAACTCCAAGTGGGACTGAACCCTACCCCTGCTCTCTGGTGTGATATAAGTTCATCTTTATGCTTCAAACTCCAAGGTTGTCCCCTCCCCCACTCACTGACCTTATGCTAGTTAATCTTGACACTCCAAGGGGCACCACACACCCCCCCCCCCCCAACTCCATAATTAATTCTAACGATAGTAAATGTAGATACTCAAAACTCAAAGGAGGAAGCACACCTTCAATCTAATTAGTAATTCTTGGTGCTCAATACTCCAAGGGGGACCACCCTACCCCCTCACTACTCCATCTAATGTTAGTAAACCTGGATGCTTGAATCTCGTAGGGGGACCAATATCTGTGGTCCCCTCCCCTTCTCAGTGAGCTAATGTTAGTAAATCCGAACACTCAAAACTCTGTCACCTCTTCACCACCTAACAGCCAATGTGGCACAAAATGGCTGCCATCACTTCATCCAGGTGGATGCTGCACATTAGTGACATTAGTGAAGTGGCTCCCCCCTCTGTATGTAAAGCGCTTTGAGTAGTGAGAAAAGAGCTATATACATGTGAAGAATTATTGGTCATTCCATAGCTGAGTCAGTGGTGGGCTGGCCAATCAGGTGAAAGGACCCTTCAACCCGATGATTCAAGTGCTCCTCCATCAGAGGTGGCTTTACCTTAGGCAGACAGACAACTTGGCAGGTGGGCAGTGTCACCAAGGGCCACATGTGAGTACCAAGAAGAGAAACAGAATAGGTGAGGGTTAGTAACAAATTATAACGATCATATTCCTTACGTTTTAGTGCTAATGACTAACAAGAGAGATGCAGTCTGTACAGTTAATCAGCAGCTCTAGTCAGGGTGTGCTAAACTGAAGTAGGGAGGTTTCAGCCAGGATTTGAAAGCTGACATTGAAGGGGCATCTCTTATAGTAGCAGGCAGACCACTCCACAGTTTAGGGGTCCTGTAACTAAAAGCTCGACATCCCACTGTTATTTTATTGATCCTTGGAAGTATAAGCAGACCGGCATCTTGAGATCTTAATGTGCGCTCTGGTTTGTAAGTAATGAAAAGTTCAGGTAAGTAAGCTGGACCTCGGACATTTAAGGTGTCACACACGTGCGACTAGGAGGGAGCTGAGTAAACCAAGTAAAGGTAATTACTTACCAGGCCAGGGGGTGGCGGGGTGCACTAAACCTACCTCTGTTATCTCTACAGGCCAAGTACGGGAAACCCTGCCTGATTCAACATCACTTCCAGTTCCGGCGCCCAGACTGATATCACTTACGCTTTTTGGCTTATAAAGCCGCCATCTTTTCTTGACCTGATCAGTTCAGTTCAGCACTCAAACCAGTGCACATGAGTGCGCTTTCAAAACCCTTTTGCAGCCAGGGACAATATATGGGTGGCTGCCCCAAACCTTTTAGTGTGTGTCGAGGCTGTTCATTTCACAAAGGCTTTACATGTTTACAGGAGGATTTTGAAACCTGCCCTAATGTAAGGATTCAATTTCTCTCCTCCTTCTCAGACTGCATCATTATTTTTGTGGCGCCTTTCTCGCCTCCTGTCTGCTTTTCTACTTCCTGTCTTTGAAGACGAAACTCAGCGTGCCTCCTCCTCCTCCTCGTGGGTCTCACACTCGCACTTCCTCTTTCGATCGCGTCACCGAAGCCAAACTGACCAATCACACTGCTCTAAGAGACAGGATACACAAAGCCAAACTGACCAATCACACTGCTCTAAGAGACAGGATACACAAAGCCAAACTGACCGATCACACTGCTCTAAGAGACAGGATACACAAAGCCAAACTGACCAATCACATTTCTCTAAGAGACAGGATACACAAAGCCAAACTGACCAATCACTTTGCTCTAAGAGACAGGATACACAAAGCCAAGCTGACCAATCACATTGCTCTAAGAGACAGGATACACAAAGCCAAACTGACCAATCACGTTGCTCTAAGAGACAGGATACACAAAGCCAAGCTGACCAATCACATTGCTCTAAGAGACAGGATACACAAAGCCAAGCTGACCAATCACATTGCTCTAAGAGACAGGATACACAAAGCCAAACTGACCAATCACATTGTTCTAAGAGACAGGATACACAAAGCCAAACTGACCAATCACATTGCTCTAAGAGACAGGATACACAAAGCCAAACTGACCAATCACATTGCTCTAAGAGACAGGATACACAAAGCCAAACTGACCAATCACATTGCTCTAAGAGACAGGATACACAAAGCCAAACTGACCAATCACATTGTTCTAAGAGACAGGATACACAAAGCCAAAATGACCAATCACATTGCTCTAAGAGACAGGATACACAAAGCCAAACTGACCAATCACATTGCTCTAAGAGACAGGATACACAAAGCCAAACTGACCAATCACATTTCTCTAAGAGACAGGATACACAAAGCCAAACTGACCAATCACATTTCTCTAAGAGACAGGATACACAAAGCCAAACTGACCAATCACATTGCTCTAAGAGACAGGATACACAAAGCCAAAATGACCAATTACATTGCTCTAAGAGACAGGATACACACACACACACCCACAGAGCTTAGTGTTTTATTAAACAGAAGACGCATCTCCTGAGCGCTGAGCGTATCGTTCCTGCCCGCTTTCATGAGCCTCAATTTGAAGCCCCCTGCTGATGTTGTTCACATTCTGCAAGGAGTCGAAGGAAGGATGTAAGAGGGGCTCGCGTTGACAGCCCCTTCGAGTGTCTGATTGACTGTGCGGTGATATCGGCACTCTGGCTTGTAGGCCGTATTGTTTGTAAAATTGTTTAAACTTTAATTCATGGCTGTCTGAGGACAAACATTAGCATTTTTGAATAATTCATTTACAAACTCCTGCCGCGTGGTACAGAGGGGCATTGGTGGGTTAGGTGAGTCACACGTTGCAGGTTCTTGTTTCCAATGATTTTGTTTGTTTCCGTGGGAATTAAAGAAGCTGAATGTGCACAAAGTTGCACTCCTTGCTGCTCACTGGCGTGGAAATTAAGGAAAGCTGCTGAAGGTTTCTTGAAATGCGACAAATCCCAAAGCTCTCTGCTTGTGCGGTGGTCTTTCATGAACTCAGCATCCTGTGGTCTCAGGGGCGGACAATAAGCTACACCACCTTTATATGTGGGGATGGCACCAAACCGCTATGGGTGGTTGCTTCATGTGTTCATTGTCCAGCACCGGTGTTTGTAGGGGGTACACTGGTTTAACTGGGGGCCGAAACCTATAACTGTAGCATTGGGCACAAAGTAGAATTTAGTCCTCCATCGGACACCAGTCCACCAGAAGGACTTGCAACAATAATAAGAAGTTAGTTTTGTGCTCATAAGGATGACTTCTGAATGCTTTGAAACTGTTTCTCCTGACTCACCCATACAAGGAAGCCCTCAACTTGTCTTCATGTCTGCTAATGGAAGGCATCAAGCTTTTTGGGGTTCCTCCCTATGTTTGGCACTCTACACCCAAAAAAACTCATTTTGTTGACCATTTTGTGGACCAGGAAATGACACCCTTATGATAACAAGTACACCAATAGGTGTCTTCAGCAAAAATGATCAGAAGGTCTTGAAGTTGTGCAGGCCACCTCAACTGACCACCCAGTGGGGTATGAGGGATCAAAGTTACTCCTTTTCACTAATGTTTGTAATGTGCCATCTGTTAGAATGAAAATCTGTTAAATGTCAAAAAAGCAGTGTTAAAAAGATTGTGATGCGCCACCTGTTGAAATGAAAAATGCAATGCATGTCTCTGTTTTATGCCATTTATCACGGATTTGTAAAAGCAGTGTTAATGTTTGTGGTGTGCCATTTGTTAGAATGTCAAATACAATGCACGTCTCAGTTCTATGCCATTTAGTAAGGGATTTGTAAAAGCAGTGGTAATGTTTGTAATGCACTATCTGTTGGAACGGCATATGCAATGCACATTTCTCTGTTCTATGCCATTTAGTATGAGATTCATAAAAGCAGTGGTAATGTTTGTGACGCACCATCTGTTGGAATGGCATATGCAATGCACATGTCTCTGTTCTATGCCATTTAGTATGGGATTCATAAAGGCGGTGTTAAGGTTTGTGATGCACCATCTGTTGGAATGACAAATGCAGTGCATATTGCTCTGTTCTATGCCATTTAGTACAGGATTTGTAAAAGCAGTGGTAATGTTTGTGACGTGCCATCTGTTGGAATGGCATATGCAATGCACATGTCTCTGTTCTATGCCATTTAGTATGGGATTTGTAAAAGCAGTGGTAATGTTTGTGACGCACCATCTGTTGGAATGGCATATGCAATGCACATGTCTCTGTTCTATGCCATTTAGTATGGGATTCATAAAGGCGGGTGTTAAGGTTTGTGATGCACCATCTGTTGGAATGACAAATGCAGTGCATATTGCTCTGTTCTATGCCATTTAGTACAGGATTTGTAAAAGCAGTGGTAATGTTTGTGACGTGCCATCTGTTGGAATGGCATATGCAATGCACATGTCTCTGTTCTATGCCATTTAGTACAGGATTTGTAATAGCAGTGGTAATGTTTGTGACGTGCCATCTGTTGGAATGGCATATGCAATGCACATGTCTCTGTTCTATGCCATTTAGTATGGGATTCATAAAGGCGGTGTTAAAGTTTGTGATGCACCATCTGTTGGAATGACAAATGCAATGCATATGTCCATGTTCTATGAACATTTAGTACAGGATTTGTAAAAGCAGTGGTAATGTTTGTGATGCGCCATCTGTTGAAATGGCATATGCAATGCATATGTCTCTGCTCTATGCCATTTAGTATCAGATTCATAAAGGCAGTGTTAATGTTTGTGATGCACCATCTGTTGGAATGACAAATGGATGAATGCCACAGACATAGCAACTGGACAGACACACTTATACACAGACAATTATCATTTTTTTAAGGCGGATTTCTCAACTAACCCATCAATCTTTTCATGATCTAATCTCATTAACTGACTTTGGGGTAGTGGGGCTGAGCTCTGCAACGGCAGCACAGGGCGCAAAGTAAGAATCAACCTTGGAAGAGGCTTCAGTCAAAGGCAGAGGCACTGATGCCAGCTAACCTGATGCCCACGTCTTTCGAGCTCCTTAAGGAAATGCCACATAGGCATGGAATAAAATAAGACTTCACCTGCACAAAGATTAAAGGACTTTATTTAAACTCAGCATTCAACTTTCCAATCTAATGACATATCTCGTTGGTATCGGGTTCACAGGGGGCTCTAAAGAAGAGATTTTTGATGCCCACTGCCTAAATGCAAACTCGGTTTTTGATTCACAAAGAAGCTGAACAAACCCGTGGCGGTGCTGCACAGACAGGGGCACATCCTGGAGGGCTTCTGTGTCCGTAGCGGTTAAACTGTCGGCTAATTAGATGAAGGTTCAAAGGGATGAGCACGTTCAGACAAAGGCTCTCATTACTATTTGTTTTTATTCATGCATTTTCTCCTTTGATCTTATTGTTCCCCTGCCCTCTTTGCAGTTTGATTAAACCTTTTACATTCCACACTTTCTTTCTCAACCATTTTTTATTTGTACGCTCTTATCTTGTGATCCCCTCAATGAGTGAACCTATAAGGTGAGTAACCCGTTTAGGCAGAAGCCTGGTGTGGCGGACGGCCGGGACCCATGCCTGGCTGGGATGCCCCTTTGGCACTGAATCCAGAGGGAACAGACATGGGGTGGAGTGGTGGCTCTGAGGCTAAAGATCTGCGCTGGTATCCTGAAGGTTGCCGGTTCGAATCCCCGTCACTGCCAAAAGAGATCCTACTCTGCTGGGCCCTTGAGCAAGGCCCTTAACCTTCAATTGCTCCAGGGGTGCTGTACAATGGCTGACCCTGCGCTCTGACCCCAAGGGGTATGCAAACACTATCAAATTCCTAATACAAGAAATTGTATAAGGTGAAATAAAGAACAAAAACAAAACAAAAAAACATGGGCTGCACACTACGTTTCCCTGGAATGCTTGGTTGGCAGCCCCCCCCTGGGTTGCATCGGGGCCACAATCATGGAACACCGGAGCTCACCACCTGGAGGAGCTGCATGGCTTCCTGAGCCCGTGTGGGTGGTGATGCAGCCCGTATTCGGTCAGTCATCATCTGGAGGAGCTGCATGACTTCCAGGTGGGCTATAAGAGGAGCCAGCAGCCACTACTCAGGGCGCCAGAGTCGGGAGGAGGAGGAGGACAAAGCTGCCCAGGTGGAGTGGAGGAAGAAGAGTGTGTTGTGGTGTTTTTCTTTAGTGTGTTTTGGGGGCTGTGGGACACGGGGAGGATGTGCCCCACGGCTGAAGAAAAACAAATCTTTGGTTTCATTTTTACGTGTCTCCATTGTCAGTCTGTGCATATATAGCGCCTTTTTCCACACTGGTTATTTAAAAACCTCCATTTACAGGATCCACTTATGGACGCCTTTAAACTGCACAGAAAAGAGTTAAATGTCATCATCGGCTGCCATGAATGGACGCCTGCACCTCCTGAGCAGTGTGAGGAAAGTAACTTTTAAAAGGAATTTACTTACATTACTCATTACTTACAAAAAAAGTAACTTAAGTGTGTTATAGAGTGACTTATTCTATGATGTAATGCGGCACATTTCTGTTCCTCTTTCCGTCTTTTGTATTAAAAACTGCACTGCACTGCACGTGACTGGCCAGCGCTTGATATGAAAACACCAAACCTCAACGTGAACCTGACCAGGCAAAACAGACAAATACAATCATGTTCTTATACGTTATAAATTCATGAAGTCCTTCATGTGCTGTGAAGTAAACCCTCGACCTGAGCCCCCTGAAGCCTGGCAGCATGAACGCTAGACGCTGTGCCACTGGACTCGCCGCACTGTGCCTATCAGACAGAGACTGGAGTGGGACATCCTTCAGCTCCACAAGGCTTATCCTCACCTGGACAAGGCTGGCCACTCTGTGACTCCAGAGCCTTGACCTGTTAAGGGGTCAACTCGGAGATGTGCAGGTGGGTGAGTCTGTGGTGGCCTGATGATGGGCAGACCCCCAAGTGTGTGAGACTCAGCGAGCAACACAAGGAACAGGCCTGTCACCTTCTCTTGACTCTGCACACTGCAGACTAGAAATAGAACAGCAGGTCAGGTCACCTGCAGAAATTCTCAGATTTTAGGGGGTGCACTGATAAGGGGGGTGAGACAGAGAAGAGGAGTTCCGGGGGGAGATACGGGAGAATTGTGTGCAACTCATCATCAACAAAACCAAGGAACTGCTTATTAACTTTCACCGCACCAAACAGCCTCCATGTTTGGTCACTACTCAAGGAAGTGAATGTAGAGGTGGGGTGGTCCACTCCTAAGTACTTGGGGGTCCATATCAATGACAGGTTGGACTGGTCTCATAACACAAAGGGCAGAGCAGACTCATCTTCCATAGGAGACTGTGCTCCTTTAATGTGGGCAGTGACGTCCTTCACTTGTTCTAAAACTCTGTGACGGCCAGAGTGGTGTGCTGGGCTGGTGACATCACTTCAAGAGAACTCCAAGTCCCATGATGCCCTTTGGGAATCTGAGGCACTGCTTGAATCTACTGCCATCTAGCACTCAGGAGGAGATGATGCCCTGTGTATGTTCTGTTCTCTCCCCAGGTCAAAGATTCATCCCAGCAAGGGTGCCAGCCGTCTATTTAGATGGGCATGTTTTGTTTTATTTTTTTTCAACGGTACCCGTCACAGTCCATTCCTTCCAAGTGAGTAGCTGTGAGAGGATGTCAGTTTGGCCAATAATTTGAACAAGCCATTGTCACCATACTGTCATTCACATCTACTGCATTATAAACTCCTGTGTCACACATGCATGTCAGAGGTCCTCCTCACAGGCTCAGACCAGGTATGTAATAACCTGCCAAGATGAGAGGGGGCGCTGCGGCTAACACTGCCATCTCTTTCTTTCTCCAAAGTGCAGAGAAGCCACCCAGTAAGGGCAACTGACCCTGTCCCTTTTGTCAAACAAAAACCTGGGCGTCCCAGAACAGGGTGTCATTTACTGGCTCAAGCGACCCACCGGATGAGCTTCGCTACTTACAACTTGGCTACCCAGCCCACCCATTTAAAAATTGCCTGCATAATGGGACAGACGCCATTCTCCTGTTGTTGTCTTCAAAATTTCTTGGGAGTCTTGGAACTGTCACTCCTGCACCCGGCCACAACACAAACAGATTTGTTGTTGATGTGACTGTGGCATACATGACACGACTGCTGAAGAGGAGGAGGAGGAGTAGGAGGAAGAGGAGGAGGAGGCAGAATTCTGTATGGCTAATAATAAAAAAAAGCCTAAGGAGGTTTAACGGGTTAACAAAAGCTGGCAACTTGAAGAAGCAGTCGCTGGCACAGCTAAAGGACGCCATCCTGGCACACTCGCCAAGGAGATCTCCCAGTGATAACCCGCCTCCATTTGCTTTCCGCAGACACAGGTGTTTCAGCGTGATTAGCGATGAAATGAGATTAGGCAACGGCGCGGGAGCAAGACGGAAAGGGGCCAGGCAGGTGGAGACGTCACTTCAGACGCACAGTGCCTGGTGACGAGAGCCAAGATTTGGGGGGTGTGGGGCGATGTGAAGGACGTGAGACGTCTTGAAAGGGGGACTTTAAAGGTGGCCACGTGACGCCACTTTAACTGGGCACAAAGACGTTAAGAAAACACAAATCTGCCATCTGGAGAAGGGAAAGACAAAAAATGGGGTTATGGGGGGGCATACTGCTACTCCAGATAAATAATGATAGAGTTCTGGATCACTTACAATAATAATAATAATAATTCTTAATATGTATATAGCTGTTTTCTCACTGCTCAAAGCACTTTACATAGAGAGGGGGGAGCCACTTCACTAATGTCACTAATGTGCAGCATCCACCTGGATGAAGTGACGGCAGCCATTTTGTGCCACATTGGCTGTTAGGTGGTGACGGGGTGACAGAGATAGCCAGTTAGGGACAGCTTTCAAATCCTACCTGAAGACTCATAACTTCAGTTTAGCACACCCTGACTAGAGCTGCTGATTAACTGTAGAGACTGCATCTCTGTTGTTAGACATTAGCACTGAAGCATAAGTAATATGTTCTGTGTCTCTTCTCGGTACTCAAATGTGGCACTTGGTTCCACTGCCCAAATGCCAAGTTGTTCTGCCTGCCTAAGGTAAAGTCATCTCTGATGGAGGAACACAGGAATCATCAGGTAGAGGGGTCCTTTCATCAGATTGGCTGGCCCAGCACTGACTCCGCTGTGGAATGGCCAATAGGGGGAGGCAGCTTGATGGCTGTGGTCTCCAGGACCCCCATATCACATTATGTGATTTTATCTACTGTTGAATTCTGCTCTGTACTTGTAATATTTCTATTGCACCGAGGACGACTTGTGTTCTGTTCTGTGTATTGCATTTTATTGACCCCCCTTTTTTCAACACCCATTGCACGCCCAACCCACCTGGAAAGGGGTCTCACTTTGAATTCCCTTTCCCAAGATTTCTTCCATTTGTTTTTCCTTAATAGTTTTTTTTTCGGGGAGTTTTTTCTTTGTCTTCTTAGAGAATTAAGTCTGGGGTCTCTCAAAAGGCAGGGCCTGTTAAAGCCCACTGCGGCCTTCCTTGTGTGATTTTGGGCTACACAAATATAAATTGTATATTGTATTGTATTAGGGGGCCAGAATGACCAAGCCATGGTGAAGCCAAGGAGCACATCTTCATGCAAAGCTTTGTGGGAATCTGGAAAAAAACTACACAAAGCAGACACCCGGAGAACCTTAAAAAGAAATCTGGATTATATAGTGCCTTTATCTATCTATCTATCGTATAGCGCTTTTCACATCTATCTATCTATCTATCTATCTATCTATCTATCTATCTATCTATCTATCTATCGTATAGTGCCTTTCACATCTATCTATCATATAGTGCTTTTATCTATCTATCTATCGTATAGTGCCTTTCACATCTATCTATCTATCGTATAGTGCCTTTATCTATCTATCTATCTATCTATCGTATAGTGCCTTTCACATCTATCTATCGTATAGTGCCTTTATCTATCTATCTATCTATCGTATAGTGCCTTTCACATCTATCTATCGTATAGTGCCTTTATCTATCTATCATATAGTGCCTTTCACATCTATCGTATAGTGCCTTTTTCTATCTATCGTATAGTGCCTTTCACATCTATCTATCGTATAGTGCCTTTATCTATCTATCTATCGTATAGTGCCTTTATCTATCTATCTATCTATCATATAGCACCTTTCACATCTATCTATTTATCTATCTATCTATTGTATAGCACCTTTCATATCTGTCTATCATACAGCACCTTTCATTATCTATTATATAGTGTCTTTCATTATCTATCTTTCTATCATACAGCGCCTTTCATTATCTATTATATAGTGTCTATCTATCTATCTATCGTATAGTGCCTTTATCTATCCATCTATCTATCTATCGTATAGTGCCTTTCACATCTATCTATCTATCTATCTATCTATCTATCATACAGCACCTTTCATTATCTATTATATAGTGTCTTTCACTATCTATCTATCATACAGCGCCTTTCATTATCTATCTATCTATCTATCTATCTATCTATCTATCTATCTATCTATCTATCTATCTATCTATCTATCGTATAGTGCCTTTCACATCTATCTATCTATCTGTTACAGTGTATAGTGCCTTTCACATTTATCTATATACTGTATCTATTATATGGTGACTTTCATTACATACAGTATTTATACCATTGTGAGGATGATGCTTATTACTAATAATGTACACTACTGTAGTAGATAAGAGGGTGATAATGAATTTATACCATCTTACTAATTACGATAAATGCTATTATAACTAATGATGTTCCTCTCTGCTGTTCCCTTTTCTTTTCATCTTCAGTTAAACAAAAGGAGAATGAATGAATGACACACGATGTCAAAGTTGTATGATGGGGATATTGATTCATGAATACAGTCCTGGTAAAGATAGTGATTATTAATAACACCGTGTGCAATTTTGGTCATTGATGATGATTGAGTTTACACCATGTTTGTAAAGATTACCATTATTTATTACTGTTGTTCTTATTAATACACACTATCCCAGCAGCTATAATAAAGATGGTGACAAATCAATATTGTGATAGTAATGATGATGATGATTACTGTTTATAATTTAAGTCATTCTGGTAGGTATAATGATGATGATGATGATTATTGTTGCACAGGATATTGCCAATGATGATGATTATTACTAATGTACAGCAGCTTAGCATTTGCAATAATCCCGATCCAAGTTGATCGATCCTATCCCAATGCTGATGATCACAATGATAACCATGATGATTATTCTTGTATGCCATACTAGTGACGATGAAGGTGATGTGCTTAAATCATCTTCAAAATTCTTGTATTAATGATAATGATGATTCTTGTATGTCATCCTAGTGATGATGACGATGTGATAAAATCATCCTCACAATTTTTGTACTAATGATGATGTTGATGATGTAATGAAGATATTAATTTATTATCCTAGTAATGATGATGATTTCTATTATTAATAATGCACTTCCTTATGATAATTAATAAATACCATCATGTTAATAATCATGAAAATTAAAAATTGACATCATTATTGTAGTTCATCTTGATGGTAATGATGGGGATGATGATGATGATAATTAATAATCGACTCCAACCAGGTGGTGATGATTTAGACGATGGGGTTGATGATGTCTGTTAATGATATAAGCAGTTAAGATGATTATTAATATTAATGTGTTCAACTGTGGGAATGATGGTCACAATTATTATTGTAATAATTATTACTTCTGCTTGTTATGATGATGATAATGATGAAGATGATGGTGAATATTATTTATGAAGGCCATCCTGATGATGAAGACTATGATGATGATGATGATAAAAATCGTTATTTTCAGGTGACTCAACAGTGCCTGGGCGCTGCTTGGTTTGGTTTGGGAAGTGATGTTCAGGTTTGTAATATCAGATTATTTTCATTACATCGATAAAATGATAAATTCCATCATCATTCCTTTATTATATGAAAGCCAAGGGAGATTGGAATAAATTAAAAAAAACTGATTATTATGGAAATCCTTCAGTTAGGTGACATTCCGGTGACCAAGTAAGTTGCAAGTCCTACATAAGCAAATGCCAGTGCAGCTGTGGCATGTGACAGGTCAAGCCGGGCACACAGCTGCTTCAAGCATTGTTTTTTTGTGCCATCAGCTAGCGCATTAGTGAAAGACTTTATTAAGTGATGTTCCCGAAGCCTGCTGAATAATTTAGGCTGCGCCGATTCCAGACGCGTCACGCTGACAGCTCCGCTCAGCTCCAAACGGTGCCCAGGAGAGGCACATTGCGCGTCTTTCAGATGATCTGATGGCGGCTCCTCATCCAGCGCCGTGGCCCCTGTTAAAACTTCAATTGCTCCCAGACGGGGGCTCTGCCGTTGCCGCTGTTGTTGTTTTAATCCAATAATGGACGTGTAATCTCATTGAGCGGCTTGGGCTTTACCTTCTGTATATCCAAAATCTGTGCGTGCAGCTCGCTTTATTTAGCTGGCTCGTCACTAATGCCATTTGGCTGACACTCACTCAACAGCTTGCAGGGAGCCGCCAGCGCTGGCGCTGCTTTTCAGGAGAGGGTAGTGGAGGGCATAGAGCATTGAAGACCCCCCTCCCACCCCCTATTAGTGGTACATTAACAAACTGGCAGCCACAGCTCTGGAGCGTCACCAAGTGAAGCTTTAAAAGCAAGTGACCTGTAGACGCTGGCCTGGGTTGCCAACGTGTGTTTCCATTCCTTCTTGTTGACTTTTCGCTGTCCATTTCGCAAAATTCAGAGTTGTGTGAAAAAGTAAGTGCACCCCATGGAAACTGTTGACATTTTCAACGTCTCCAAACAGGCAGGCGATAGATCTTCATGCAAACAGGACCTTCAGGTAAAGGTGACACATCTGAATTGAACCACGGGGACGTTTAGGCTTTTCAATCATTGATTCAACCAAAAATATCAGTCGATGTAAAAAAGCAAGTCCACCCTTAGGACCTCAGATGCCGGTGTTACACCAGTTTAGAAGGTTGAAGGTGTTTTCCATTAACTGCCCACCCGTCTTTGACATTTTGGACCAGTCCTTCAGTTCCAAGACATTTGTGAGTTTTGTTACATGTGCTGCCCACCTTTCAATTCCCCCCTTAATAATGGGTTTGACTCGGCCAGTCCATAAACTCCACCAATCCGTTTTTCTTCTTTCTACACCATTACTTGCTAGATTTGTTAGTCTGTTTCAGGTCATTGTCATTTCGAAAGGTCCAACTTTAACTTTTGGGACTTTGACCTCAAGCACACTTTGATGTGCAGGGGCGGACTGGCCATTAGGGCATTTGGGCAATGCCTGGTGGGCCGCAGACTCTGGTCTGGTCATGGGCCGACCGTTTCATGAAATAAATCTTATGTACTGGTTACTGTTTGACATTGAAATTAATTTTCTAAACTACTAAACATTATCTGCGCACGGTGGCGCAGTGGGTAGCGCTGCTGCCTCGCAGTTGGGAGACCTGGGGACCCGGGTTCACTTCCCGGGTCCTCCCTGTGTGGAGTTTGCATGTTCTCCCCGTGTCTGCGTGGGTTTCCTCCCACAGTCCAAAGACATGCAGGTTAGGTGGATTGGCGATTCTAAATTGGCCTTAGTGTGTGCTTGGTGTGTTTGTGTGTGTCCTGCGGTGGGTTGGCACCCTGCCCAGGATTGGTTCCTGCCTTGTGCCCTGTGTTGGCTGGGATTGGCTCCAGCAGACCCCCGTGACCCTGTGTTCGGATTCAACGGGTTGGAAAATGGATGGATGGATTATGAAGATGC
The DNA here is from genome assembly GCF_900747795.2 of Erpetoichthys calabaricus. Lineage (NCBI taxonomy): Eukaryota > Metazoa > Chordata > Cladistia > Polypteriformes > Polypteridae > Erpetoichthys > Erpetoichthys calabaricus. The sequence goes on along the minus strand of NC_041402.2, from coordinate 186,286,651 downwards.
ATCACAGGAAAATTAATGGAAGGAATTATTAAGAATAAGATTGAGCAACACCTGGCAAGGACCAGACAGTCAGCGTGGGGTCAGAAGAGGGAGGTCGTGTTTTACTAACATGCTGGAATTCTATGAGGAGGCAACAAAAGGATACGATCAAAGTGGAGCAGATGAGATTATTTATCTGGTAATTCAGAAAGCATTTGATAAGGTGCCACATGAGAGGGTGGGCATCAAATTAAAAGTGGCTGTTCAGGGTGATGTTTTTAGATGGGTGCAGAATTGACAAAGGAAGCAGAAGGTGATGGTGTGAGGAACCTCATCAGAACTGGGTGACGTTAAGAGTGGTGACCAGCAGGGGGCAGTGCGGGGGCCGCTGCTATTTTTAATATATTTATAAATGATTTAGAGAGGAATATAAGTAACAAGCTGGTTACGTTGGCAGATGATACCAAGATAGGTGGATTAGCCGATAGTTTGTAATCCATTATATCATCACAGAAGGACTTGGATAGCAGACAGGATTGAGTAGATTTGTGGATGATGAAATTTAATGTTAGGTAAATGTAAAGACTGTGGTGGGTTGGCGCCCAGTCCAAGATTGGTTCCTGCCTTGTGCCCTGTGTTGGCTGGGATTGGCTCCTGCAGACCCCCGTGACCCTGTGTTCGGATTCAGCAGGTTGGAAAATGGATGGATGGTAAATGTAAAGAATTAAAAATAGGAAGTAAAAATGTGAGGCTTGAATACACAATGGGCAGTCGGAAAATCGAGAGTCCACCTTATCAGAAGGATTTAGGAGTCACAGTGGACTCTAAGCTATCGACTTCCAGACAGTGTTCAGAAGTCATTAAGAAGGCTAACAGACTGTCAGGTTATATAGCGCCTTGATGTGTAGGAGTACAAGTCACAGGAGGTTCTGCTCAAGCTTTATAACACACTGGTGAGGCCTCATCTGGAGTACTGGGGGCAGTTTGGGTCACCAGGCTACAAAAAATGACATAGCAGCACTAGAGGGGGTCCAGAGAAGAGCAACGAGGCTGATTCAGGGCTACAGGGAATGAGTGATGAGGAAAAATTAAAAGAGCTGAGCCTTTAAAGGAGATGAAGAGGAGACCTGAGTGAAGTGTGCAAAATGATGAAGGGGATTAGCCCAGTGGATCGAGACGGTGACTTTAAAATGAGTTCATCACGAACATGGGGACACAGTTGGAAACTTGTGAAGAGTAAATTTCACACAAACATTAGGAAGTTTTTAGGAAGTGTACGACAGTTTAGATAGAGTTCATATCATAGGCTCATAGGAAGTAGCAGGCCACGTTGTCATCACAAATTTTAAGAAAATTACAATGAATAATGGGCCAGGTGGGTCGACCTCGTCACCTCACTAGTTGAAGGATGCCCGGGCCAGTTTTGAGACGCAGTCCACTCCTGTTGATGTGATGCAGAATTCAGGGTTGACTTGATGCCATCTGGAGGAGGGAGTAATGGTAAAGTTTGGGTGAGGTCCTTTGGGACCACTGAAGGGTCCTGTTAATACTACAGCAGACACATGTCCGCTTCAGTCTGTGAAGGTTCTTTGGTGTCCCAGCACGACTGTGTGGTCCAGAAAGACACGGAGAAGGAACCTGAGCGGCCTGCGCCTCAACTCTGCTGAACACCTCTGGGATGAACCGAAACGTCAGTTGTGAGCCAGGCCTTCTCCAACATCAGTACCTGACCTCTCGAACGCTCTTCTGGCTGAACAGCCACAAATTCCCACTGACAGAAAGAGGAGAGTGGGGGGGTTGTTTTTAAGTGGGCAAACTCCATAGTAATATCAATGGCTTTGGAAGGGGATGTCCAACAAGCTCATAATGTTCTGACGGTCAGGTGTCCACAGGTTTTGGGCCATATGGTATATGAATGTAGGAATTGATGGAGTTTGATGAATGACAGGACCTTGTTGAATCCATCAAGTTATCTTGTAGTCAAACTGTACAAGAACTGCAGAAGGGGTTTTAAGTCCAACTCTCCAATCTGGTTGGTGTTAAGTGCAAGTTCTTACGTCCCTCCCTCTCCCTCTCACTCATCCTCTAATGCCTCAAATGTCCCCAGCTGTTCAGGTTCTATCAGGTGTTTCCCAGGTAGAAGGTCTATGGCAGAGTCTGAATTTGGCCACTTCGAAATCTTGCTCTGGATTGTCGGTGGACTTGTACCACTTGTGAACTGTGATTGTTTGGCATTGCAGCACTCCAAACCCCCAAACACAGTCCAGGGTCGAAATAAAGGCGTTTTTTTCATGTGTTACCTCCACAAGGTTTCAATTTCCTACTTTTCCAGGACGCAAACAAAGAAATACGTTTCTCCTTCTCCACCTCCCACGCTGTCTCACCCACCTCTCACCCTTGAGTAGACACAGGCAGCCCCCTTATATGCCTGACCCAAGAAAGCTTCTGGTGTCAAGCCCCTAAAAGTAAGGGCAGCCATCCCCAAGTAGCTCCCCCTGTCGGCACTCGCAGAGCCCAGCAGGGCTGCCCCATAGGACTGCAATTCCCAGCAGGCCCTGCAGGCACAAGAAAGGGAAGTCTTGGGTTCGAATACAGGGTAGGCACAGGGAAACGGGACATTTTTAATTAATGTTCAATGCACGAATAAACAAATTACAAAACACATTTAATGATGAAATGTATCGTAGCTCCCCGTTGGCACCCACAGGACTGCAATTCCCAGCATGCCCTGCAGGCACATGGATGGGCCTACTGGCTTGGGAATACTGCCACCCAGTGTGTCGAGGGGAGCATGTGTTCTTGGGAGGCCAGGTAAGGGTACGGTGGTTAATCCTAGCTGGGATGTCAGCCCACCCACCTTTGCCATCCATCACACCCTGTAACAAACACCTCTCCATATCAGTATATGAAGGCAGTGTGGTGGATTGCCGGCTTCTTATTCCGGCCCTCACCCCCAGGCCGCCAGGAGGAGCTCCTCAGACAGCATAAACGTGCCCCGAGTTCCAGCAGGGCCTCATGGACTTTGTAGTTTTTACACACAGCCCTGCTGGATACCTTGGGGGCCACCGGGAGTCGCTGTAGGGGGGCTCGTGAGCTCTTATGTGCCCTATAACCCGGGAGTACGTCATGGTCACGTGACAGGAAGAAACGACATGCTCCCGGGTTGAAGAAAAGGACTGTTTACCCTGACCCGGAAGGAATAAGGAACTGTGGACTGTTGGGCAGGAACACCTCCGGGTCAGGGTGTATAAAAGGACTCTGGGAAAGCCCAGACACTGAGCTGAGCTGGGAGGAAGGGTGGCGAAGTGTCTGGGCGAGGAGGAAAGAGTATTGTTAGTGATTGTGAATTATATGAGTAGTGTGGAGTGGAGGGTGCTTTGTGCACGTGATTACAGTACAATAAAGAAGTATTGTGCTTATACCTGGTGTTTGGAGTGGTACCTGAGGGTTCAAGAGGTGGACAAAAGCCTTATCTGCTACACCAGTCAGGGTGGCGCAGGGGTTAAGACTTTGCATTTCAAAACCTAAGGCTGTGGGTTCAAATCCTACAACTAACATGGCATGACCATGAATAAGTCACTTCATCTGCCGGTGTACGAATTGGAAAACCAAAAGAAATGGAAGCAATCGTTTCGCAGATGTTGTACGGCGCCAGCCAAGCAATAATAAGAGGAAGGTGTCTGTGTTTGCCCGCGTCAAACCATCCATCCACACCACACGTCTTTCCTTCTCATCTCCTCCACCGACAGATGGCTTTATGCTTAACTGAATGGAATGATTTCCATTATTAGTTGATGAGCAAAGATATAATTTTTCCCACTTTTTAAACATAAAATGATTTTTTTCTTCCCCCCTTTCATCAGAGCAGCCGCAGAAAGCCTGAAATCCAAAGTGAGTGTTCAGGTTTTTATGTTTGCTCACACACTCCAGAGAATTCAAAGGGTTTCAAGCAATAAATGTCATTGCTCTACCAAACAGAGGCTGTGTGCCACCCACTAACCTCCACTCTAATTAATCCGCACTTGAATTTAATGAAGGCATACGGCTAAGCAAACGACAGAATGGATGCCGGGGAAGGAAGCCAGCCAGAAAAATAAGACAAGGACTGTCACGTTTTACATCCAGCCGTGTCAAATGCGCTCTGCTTACTGCTCGATTACTCCTAAGTGTCAACAGGAGGGTCCCGTGAAGAATATTTATCTTTAAGGATAATAGAGGTTTGGACAAGGGAAAGAGTAAATAGAAATATTAATCTGAATAACTAATGATACTAGACGCACACTCGGGCAGACTGGAAGAGACAGAGAAAGAGGCAGGCAGGTGATATTTCATGATAACAATGCTGTTTGCAAAATCCTACAGTTTAAGCAACCAAGGAATTTGTTGATATAGCACCTTTCACACAAGTGAACACTAGCTGTGCTACCCGTCCAAGATGGATTAAAATCTAACAAGCGGATTTATTTCTCTGTTGGACATATTCAGCATTAACATATACAGTGCACTGTCTATTGAAATGTATTTTGTAAAGCATGTAGTAATACAGGGTAAGGCAGAAAGGACGGACGTTTTTTATAAAATCACAAAATTGTTAATTTTTTTCTTACAAAGAAATTTATTGAAAGATTTGAGTTCATATTGAAATAGCATTTGACAAAGTCAAGTGTGGAAAACAACATCTCCCATGTGGTGTCCGTTATCACTGATGCATTTCTTAAGGCGTTCATGAAGTTGGCCTCCACTCTTTTCAACATCGCTCTGTCGATTTGGGGCGACTTCCACGTGAATGGCTTCCTTCAGTTCCTCCAATGTACGGGGCTTATGCTCGTATACATGTGCCTTGAGGTGACCCCACAAGAAATAATCGCACATGGATAAGTCAGGGGACCGAGGAGGCCAATGAATGTCACCAAACCTGGAAATGAGGTGACCAGGGAAGAGAGGGCGAATAACATCCATTGATGCTCTAGCTGTGTGGGCTGTCGTCCCATCCTGTTGAAACCACACATGCCAGATGGGAATACGTTTGCGTCGTAATTCAGGTAAAAAGAAGTTGTTTATCATCTCGATATAGCGCTCTGAATGATTACTGAGGCCAAGTTCAGAAGAATGCTTCCGGGCAGATCGACTTGGACTGCACAGCAGGGCTAGTCGTACGCTTTCCACATTTTCAGGGGTACATTCCGTTCATGTAGCCCCCGGCGGTCTTTTGTTCATTAGTGTACCTCGTGTACGAAGTGCTTTAACCCAGCATAGGAAAGTGTTACAAGTGGGAACAGCTTTATTTCTGTGAATATTGAAATGGCAATGAAACTCACGCTGAACTGCGGTAATAGATTGGTTGTTCTTGACAAAACAGTCGTACGCAAAAATACGGTGTTCTATCATCCACGGCTCCATGGCTTCAACTAAAAAGAAAATAAAAAAATGCTAAGACTTCGCGAACCTAATGCCACCTACCGCACATCTGTCACTTCACCTATTTGTGAGTTCTAGCCATTTCAAAGAACGCCCGTCCTTTCTGCCTCACCCTGTATAATACATTGCATTTTTCATTCCAACAGATGGCACATTACCAACATTTGTAGTGGTAAAATGCACTGCAGTTTTGATTCCAACAGATGGTGTATCAAAAAATTTGTAGTAATAAAATGAACTTCAGTTTTCATTCCAACAGATGGCACATCACATTTGTAGTAATAAAATGCATTGCATTTTTCATTCCAACAGATGCTGTTTTGCAAACATTTGTAGTAATAAACTGTACTGCAGTTTTCATTCCAACAGATGGCGGTCAAAAACATTTGTAGTAATAAAATGGACTGCAGTTTTCATTCCAACAGAAAGCACATCGCAAACATCTGTAGTAATAAAATGCATTGCTTTTTACATTCCAAAAGATGGCGTATCACAAACATTTGCAGTAATAAAATATATGGCAGTTTTCATTCTAACCGATGGTGCATCACAAACATTTATAGTAATATTGTGCATTTCATTTTTCATTTCAACATATGGCGCATTACAAACATTTGTAAAAATTCATGCATTACTTTTTTGGTCCAACAAATGGCACATAATTAAATATTTGTAGATATAAAATGCATTGTATTTTTCATTCCAAAAGATGGTGTATCACAAACATTTGCAGTAATAAAATACATGGAAGTTTTCATTCCAACCGATGGCACATCACAAACATTTATAGTAATAACGTACATTTCATTTTTCATTTCAACAGATGGTACATCACAAACATTTGCAGCAATAAAATGCATTTTCTTTTGATTCCAACAGATGCCGCACCACAAACATTAGCACTGCTTTTACGACTTCCATACCAAATGACATAAAAGAGATATAACAACTGGAAGGACAGACACATGTCCTTTACTTAAGGTGGATTGTAAAAAGCAATATCTTAGTAAAGAAATGACAGATGGCAACGCAGAGCCATAGTGCTTTTCTTCTGAAAGGAAACGTCGATTACTGAATGTGCTTGTTTCATCTCAGGGTCTCTAGGGCTAGGTTCTGAGGTGAGGCCAGCCAAGACAAGATGCCAAAATAATTTAAATAATGTTCTGTGTCTAAATAAACCCTTTAAAGGGTTTCAGTCAATCAAAATTTGGTTTAAATGACATTTAATTCAAAACAAATTGAATTGGATGATTGATCAGACAAAATTCAATTCAGTTACAATTGACTGACTGACTGATTGGTAATGAAAATGCTATTCAATTAAAAGCAGTCTTCAACTCAATTAATGTTCCGTCATGTTTTGGTTTGGCTGTTAGCGCATTTGGATGTAAATGGTACTCCTTCTGTTCTTGAACCATTGGGGTCAAGGATTTAGTTCCTGAAGTGATTTGCTCGAAGTTCCTAACGGTTGTGGCGCTGTGTTGTGTTGCTGACAGGACAATTTAAATGTAGCATATTGGATGATTAACTGCTTTTATCACATCCCACATCAATAATTGTAATTCCCTACTGGCAGGTCCCCCTTCTAATCTTATATCACAGCTCCAGCTTATTCAAAACTCGGCTGTAAGAGTCCTGACACGGACCAGCAGCAGCGAGCACATCACACCCATCCTACTCCGCCTTCACTGGCTCCCTGTGACTTACAGGATTGAATATCAAATCCTACTAATAACCTACAAAGCCTTAAATGACTTTACGCCATACTACATCAGTGACCTTCTCCATCACTATGTGCTTGCCTGCCCACTAAGGTCCTCTGATTCTGGTAATCTTGTTGTGCCCCACACTAATCTACACTCCATGGGTGACGGCAGGGCCTTCAGCTGTATAGCGCCCAGACTCTGGAATGACCGACCGAAATTAATCAGGTCAGCTGACTCCGTGAATTCTTTTTAAAAACAACTCAAAACTCATCTGTTCAGGAAGGCTTTTAGCTCTACTTGACTTTATTACCCTTCTCTCAGTTTACCTCTCTGTCAAGATGCTCATGTAACCCATGTTTGGTGGTGAGACCATCAGTTATGTTGTCTGTTAGGCTTCTCACTGAATTTACTGTCTTACTCTTCTTTATTTATTTATCTGGTTTACTACAATGCTATGTACTGTATACCCTGCCATTCTTTCTTAAACTCTGTGAAGTTCCTTGAGCATGGGAAAGGTGCTATATAAATAAAATGTATTATTATTAAAAAAAGGATTAAAGTCAGCAAAATTTCAATTCAATTTAAATTCAATTCAGTTGAGATTCATATTTAATTGATGAATTGTTATAAAAATCAGTCAGTCAGTCATTATCCAACCCGCTATATCCTAACACAGGATCACTGGGGTCTGCTGGAGCCAATCCCAGCCAGCACAGGGTACAAGGCAGGAACAAATCCCCGGGCAGGGCGCCAGCTCACCACAAGGCACACACACCAAGCACATACTAGGGACAATTTAGGATCGCCAATGCACCTAACCTGCATGTCTTTGGACGGTGGGAGAAAACCCACGCAGACACGGGGAGAACATGCAAACTCCATGCAGGGAGGACCCGGGAAGCGAACCCAGGTCTCTTTACTGCGAATGGGCTGGCACCTTGCCCAGGGATTTGTTCCTGCCTTGTTAGCTGGGATTGGCTCCAGCAGACCCCCGTGACCCTGTGTTAGGATATAGCGGGTTGGACAATGACTGACTGATGACTCACATGTACAGCTAACAGCACACAGGGGCTCATCATTTAGAACTGCTAGGCAAGCATTAGAAGATAAGACAGGGACAACTACGAAATGGGCAGGGTACTATTTCTGTGTGTCAGAGTCAGGATGACATTGGATCTTCTTTGCCTTGTTTGGAATGGCATGATTTACCTAAGTGGGGGCCTGCACATAAAGAAAGAGTATAAAGCCTTGGAACATTGCCCGGCACATCTCTGAAGCCGACGGGTGGATGGAAGAGAACATCATCTGATCTGGAAAATCCTTCCAGCACAGCAAGGAAAATGGCAGACTCCATACACACTACCCGAAAGGTCTTGTCATGGCTTCTTTGTTTGTTACGCCATGTAAACCATCATTAAACAAAGCTAAGTTATTTCTCCTATGTGATTTCTTACCGTGTATCACTAAGGGAGGGGTTTCGCCTTTTTATATTATATCTATAGAGTTTCTGGTTATGTAACACGCCTCAATTACAAAAGAACTCACTCCAACAAGGGAGCTAGCGCCCCCTGCTGGATAGACCTATGGAGACCAATGCTGTCCAACAGAAAAGAAAAACAAATCTTGCGTTACTCGAGTTGCATAATCTGCCTCAGTTATCCAGTTATAGGCTCAAAATGTGCAAAACGCATGCGTTTTTAGCTAAAAGATTGTTAAATCACAAAAGAAAATATTAAGTCCACAAGGGGTTGTCCGTTTAAATTTAAGATTCGCCTCTCCTGCTCATTCACTGGCTTATCTTCAATTCAAAACCTCAGTCCCACGTGATTTGCATGCCATTTGCATGTTTCTCCTTTCTTCGGCTCTGTGAGGTGTCATGGAGATCCGGAGTGATCAGCTTTTTGTCGAGGCCGCCACAAGTTCTCCATCGGACCGAGATCTGCACTCCGCTCTGGGACATTCACATTGTTCTTTTGAAGCCATTCCTGTGCTGCTTTGACTTTACGAGGTGTGTTCAAAAAGTCCGGTGAATGTTGATGCAGAGCACCATCCAAGAGCAATGCCAAACAATTCACTGCCGGTTCCGAAAGGTCCATCCTAGAGCCGAGTTTGTGTCCAGTTTCAACTCTGTTGTGTTTTTCAGGTTTGTCGTTAATAATGGATGTCGAGCAACACAGTAACATGAAATTTTGTTTGAAACTGCAAAAAGCTCAGGAAATCCATCAGATGTTAAAATCGGTTTATGGTGACACTGCACCGACAATGAAGACCGTTTACAAGTGGTTTGGTCAATTCTGTAATGGATCTGACTCGGTTGAAGACGAGAAAAGATCTGGACGTCCTTCAACATCATTAACCGAGGAAAATGTTCAAACGGTTTCCTTCTTCATCATGACAACGCTACTTGTCACACATCCCTTCTAGTACGACAGTTTCTATCGAATAAAAACATTACGCTGTGTCCGCATCCACCTTATTCGCCGGATCTGTGCACCATGTGCTGTCCCCTAAACTGAAAAATGACCATGAAAGGCAAACGATTTCAATCCATTGGGGACATCCAGGCAGCCACGACAGCCCAACTAAAGACACTCTCGAAAGGAAACTTCCAGAACTGCTTCGCAAAGTGGCAGGAGCGTTGGGAGAAGTTCATTCGAGGTGGAGAAGAATATTTTGAGGGGGACTAGTAGTTGTAAATTTTTTACTGCAATAAACATTTCTTTTTTAAAAACATTCACCATATTTTTTGCTCATATTTTTCAGCTTGTTGTTTTACTAGTAAACAAGTCTTCACCACTGGTGTAGGTTTCTTGCAGACTCCCATCAGGTTTTCCTCCTGCTGCATTCCTTTTATCCTCACAATTCTTCCAGGCCTTGCTGCATCCGTACAGCCTGATGCTGCCACCTCCATGCTTTATGGTGGAGATAGGGTGTGATAAAGTACAGTGATACACGACATTCAGTCTTAACGGCCAAAAAGCCCCACTTTGGTCACATCAAACCAGAGAACCTCATTGCTGATGACTTCAGCGTCTCCCATGTGCCTTTGCTGAGATGTCCTGTGTGTTTTTCTCTTTGCTGCTCTCCGAAACACCAGGGCACAGTTGTCATCTGCACAGCCTCTCCAGTCTCAGGCGCTGTAGCTTGTGACTCCTTAAGAATTCTCAGGTGTCTCTTGATGGCCTCCCTCACACGTCTTCTTCAGTTTTCATGGACGGCCTACTCTAGCATCTCTTTCCATTTCTTCACGACTACTTTAACTGGTGTCACACACGTGCATGGGAGCCAGCCACAGGGATCAAAAGAAAGGAATTCCATGCCCAGCCGGGGGGTGGTGGGGTGCATTCAACCCTCTTATTTTGTCCAGACACGGGAAATTCCACCTGAATATGAAGACGTCACTTCCGCCTCAGCTCTGAGGACTACATCACTTCCTGTCCCGGCCCCGAGGACTACATCACTTCCGCAAACCTCCCTATAAAACCCCATTCTCTTCATCTGCTGATCAGTTCTGTTTTGGATTCCGTTCGGTACATTGTCGCTCTGAATATTTTGATTGCTTTGCAGCCAAGGTCAAATACATGGGTGGCTGCCCCAAACCTTTGTGTGTGTCAAGGCGCTTTATTTCACACTGGATATTCAGTGACTTGGAGATGTTCTTGTTTCCGTCCCCTATCTTGCGCTCTTCATGGAGTTGCTTGTTGTGTTCTTTTGTCTTCGTTTTGGAGGTTAGACCACCATACTGACTCATTACAAGCTGGTCTTTCCCCATTCTGGTGCTCCATTGATGGAGATTCTAGAACCAGTTGGTTGTCCCATTGAAGATTTTGGGGTGTCACGTGTCATGTCAAAGGGGGTGATCACTTATGTGATCAATCATTTAGTGTTTTAATATTTGTAATTAATTTAGGCCTGTTAAGTGGCCGAGAATAAGGACAGGCATCCCAGTCAGGATGGAGGATGATCTCTTGCCCTGACTTGGACTTTCAATGGAGTTGCCTCTGGTGTCTTCATTGTGTAGGTTGGGCCACCATACTGACTCACCACAAGACCTTCCAAATACACTCAAGTGAAACTCCACACAGGTGACCTCCATTGAGCTCATTCTGTGACTTCTAAAACCAGCAGGCTGCCCCAGGAATGACTTAGGGGTGTCACACTAAACGAGCTGAATATTTACATTACAAATACAAAAATTCATGCACTGCAAATTTCATTCCAACAGATGGCATATCACAAACATTTGTAGTAATAAAACACATGGCAGTTTTCATTCCAACAGATGGCACATCACAAACACTTGCAGAAATAACGTGCATTTCATTTTTTATTTTAACAGATGGCGCATTACAAATATTTGTATAAAATCGTGCACTGAATTTTTCATTCCAACTGATGATGCATCACAAGCATGTTTTTGCATATTTGCAATTAATTGAGACCACTCTGTTTTCAAGTTGACATTAAAGTGTCATTTTCTGTTGAACAGCATCAACAAAAGCCAAATTGAGTCTACGGAGATTCAATGTTGTAGGACAAGAAAATGCGAGAACTTCCAAGTGGATGAATACTTTTCATAGGCACTATATAAAAGACGAGAACCCTGTCGTGATGGACTGGCTTGCCTCCCACTGCCCTTTCATGGAGTGAACAGGTTCTACAAACGCTCGGAAGTGCACCTCATGATGCTCCAGCGCCCCTTAGTGGTCACCGATGCCATTCTCCATGCGGGTGTCCATTAAAGCCATTACCAGTGCTGTCAGTTTTAATGACACCAATGCCTTGTGCAAGTAAATCTGAGATCTGGCATTAGGAACACCTTGGAGTCTTTTAAGACGGCTATTTGTCAGGCATTATGTTAATCCAATCCGTGAAAAGACAAAGCCGTGACAGAAAGTGACGGGGATGCGGCTCGCGGCTGGCAAATTAACAAATGGCGCGGGGCTGACGTCAGGCATATAAAGAAGTCTCATCTCCAAAGAACAATAAAAGGGACTCAGACTGGAAATAAGATGTTAATTATTCTACTGGCTGCCACCAAGAGTCGGTTGCTTGAGTAATGGCTAAACGGCAGCTTGTTATAAGGCAATGGGAAGCAGTCTCCATGGACCGTAGCTCTCCACAAGCTGAAATCAGAAAGGATTTATTACAGGAGGGACAGGACCAGGGAGATATGGTGGTGTAGCGGTTAGTGTTGTGTTCCTAGAGCTCCAGTTGGTCAGGTTTAATTCCCAGTGTCCGAGTGGAGTTTGCCTGATCTCCTTGTTTCAGTAATCCAAATCCTAAAAAGGTCAAGGCTATGTTGACTGGTCCGGTGTGAGTGGGTATGCTTGGTGTTGTCCAGGGTGGGCTTTTACCTTGTGATCAATACCCACATAACACTGGAATAAGCAGATACAGGAGATAGAAGGCTGCTCTTGATGAAGGCCTGCAGAGTTTTGGGAAAAAAAACCTTCCTATGATAAGAAATCTCCAGTAAAGATATTTTGGGATTAGCACTGCTGCCTCATGGATGCAGTCTCCAAATCCCATGTCAATGTCCTTGAAAAGTCTGCATGTTCTTCTCTTATCTATGTGGTCTTTCCCTTCAGGTTCAACAGGATTTTTTTTCCAGCCTAGTAATGTATGTTTTAAAGTCAACTTAGACCCAAAAAAATAAATATGCATCATTCTGGGAATCGCCCAATTCATCCAATAATCCACTTCGGGGACACATCTCAGAAATCCTGGGTGCAAAGCTGAAGGTGTTCTTGGACATGCCATCAGTTTTTAATAAGTCATATTCATTACCACAGACAGACCAAAACCACCCACAAAGGGTTAAACTCGGCCTTCATCATTCCTCTTCCCTTCTGCTCAGCATAGGATCTCCACAAGGGTGTGTGCTGAGCCCACTACTTTACTCTTTACAGTCCATCCCACAAATACTAACATTAAACTTGCAGATGACACCGCTGTAATGGGGGGCTCATATCAGAAGGAGATGCAGAGACGAGGTTCAGAGACTAACAGAATGGTGTTCAGTGAATCACGTAACAATGAGCACCACAAAAACTCATTCTGGACTTCAGAAAGCACAGCATAGAACCTGTTCTTCTCTACATCAACGGAGACCACGCGGAGAGGGTGCACACCTTGTATGTCTCATATCAGAGAACCTTTCCTGGTCTGAGAACAGCACAGCAATGGTCAAAAAAACACAACAGAGACTGCACTTTCTGAGAGGCCTCAGGAAAAACAAAATGGAGCAAAAACCTTTGGTGGCTTTTTATTGTTCAAACATCCAGAGCATCCTGGCATACTCTATGACAGTATGGTATGCCAGATGCATGAAAACAGATAAGAAGGCTCTCCAGAGAGTCATAAAATCACAGGCGCCCGTCTGCCCTCCCTGTAGGACATTGACCACTCCTGCTATGTCACCAGAGTCACAAACATCAGTGAGTTTCCTTACTCTGGTGGCAGCAGCATGCTATGGCGGGCTGCCCAGTTGCATGGACGAGGAGACGGGTCAGAACTGAGGGAAGAGTGACTGGAGCCAAACACAGAGAGGTCCTAGAAGAAAACCTGCTCCAGAGTGCAGGCCACCTCATACTGAACCGATGGTTCAGCTTTCACCGTGATGATGATTTCAACCTTACAGCCCAGACAACACTGGAGCAGCTTCAGGACAAGTCTACTGTACAAGTGTCCTTTAGTGGCCCAGACTTCAACCCAACAGAACATCTGAGGTCATATCTGAAGATGGCACTTTACAGACGCTTTCCATCCAATCTAAGGGAGGTTGAGAGGATCAGCCTGGAAGAATGGGACTGACTGCCCAAATCCAGGTGTGCAAAGCTTGTAAAGACCTACCAAGAACACTCAAAGCTGGAATTGCTTTGGAAGGGGCTTCTAGAAAATACTGAAGTAAGGGTCTGAATACATCAATGAATGAGAGATAAATTTGCAAACCTTTCCGAAAACACATCCTGACTTTGTCCTTATGGGTTACTGAGTGCAGACTGATAGGCAAAAACGGCAAATGTATCCATTTCAAACTAAATCGAAAACAATAAAGTGTGCAGAAAGTCAAGGGGACTGAAAACTTTTTGAACCCACTGTATAATGGCCAAGTAACGTGTAACGGCTCTTCTAGAGAAGTAATGGTCAGTCATGAGAGTGAAGTTGGCATTCCAGAGTGTACCAACCTACGAGTATTTCCAGCTGGGAGAATCTCTTTTGTTTAAGGCAATCAGGTAGGCCGGCTGTAGTACCTGTGAGGTCACAGTGACAAGCAGAAGTCCCTAGTGATTACCATTCAAGAAAGCTGAAGGTCCCAATGCCCTTATTTCCATAAAAGACCCTGATGGTTCTTGCCTCCCCTAAGGAACAACAAACAGCAAGTCATCGTTACAGGTGAAGATGCTAATGGAATGGCGTCATAATAAAAGAGTTTAATGGAGATTCATCCATCAAAGTCCATTACCTGGTGAGCCACCAAACACCATATTGTGGCTCAATGCCTTGACCCTTCAGCTACCAGGGTCCTCATGACTTCATCCCTTTGCCCTGATTTGAACGTCGTCCTTCAGTTTGGTGTCACCTCATGTGCACATCTCAGTTACGTGCTGCTCCTGGATGCAAATGCTGTGTGAGTTTCACAGACTAAACCAAAATGGTCAACCAGAAGATTTTATGACTGTGCTGGCCTGAGCCTAGTAAGTCTTAAATCCTGTGTCATCACTTAGCCTCCAAATGACAGATTGAACCCCCACCACTGGAACAACTGTCCACCCCAGTCACTCAGGGGTTTCCATGAGCCACATTTCTTATGGGTCAATATCTGCTTGCTTTTCCTCCTCAGGACTTTGCCTACCGCTTCAGGTTGAGGCCACAGAGGACAACCACAACCAAAATATTAAAAATAAATACAAAAATGTAGTTTAAAATAAAAATGAGTTCTTAACATTGGGGTTGGGAGGGGGTTGTCAAACTGACAAAGAGGACAGTCATCTAGGAGCCATTGTCATGCATGGCGCTCTCGTGTAATGCACATTTGTATTTGCATAATTACAGTTAAGACCCTCTTTGTTAAAGATGGAGCACAAACGCCAGATTATATCTAAAGCGCTTGTCAGCCGCCTCACCGATTACAATTGTCAGTTCATTGTGGGAGTGGAGGCACAGAGTCTCTGCAGAGGAATGGCTTCAGCCATGGCAAAGTGAGGGACCCCTGAGTTTATTCTGACAGGCAGAGCAAGATGCAAATTCACAGGAGACGTGCCTGGTGGTGTCCTTGAGGAGTCAGTCCCACTTTAACATAACAGTCTCAAGCCTGCTTAATCCACTTTGAGGTCCAGGGGTTCTAAAGCTTAACCTGGTAGTATGAAGTGGAAGTCTAACCTGGACAGGGGGCCAAGTCTACTAACCCACCCCACTCACTCACACAGGAACAGATTGGAAAAGTCAGTCACCCTAATATGTGTCTGTGTATAACATAAAGTAACAAAATGTAACACATCACAAAGCAAAACAGCACAGCATCCTCAAACCTACTTAATCCAATTCAGGCAGCAGGGGGCTGGAGACCATCATGGTAGTTTTGGTGGGCAGGATAGCAGAGTCAGCTGTGAAGAGCACACCGGTCCATAAAAGGCCCACTCATGAAAAAACACTCACACTTACACTCTTACAGTTCCAATCCACCATGTCACACACACACACTTCACTGTTAAGCACTGCTATCGAGGACAGCACCTGCATACACAGCATCTACCAGCAGGGGTCTCCACTGTGTAACACCCAGCACATTTCAGTAATACTAAGTACTAGGGTGTTGTACCGTGTTAGCCAGTATGAATGTAGAGAAAAGCCAAGCAAAATGACACCATTTATTGGCTAACTAAAAATATTACAATATGCTTTCAAGGCAACTCAGGCCCCTTGTTCAGGCAAGATGTAATCCTGAAGAAGGGGCCTGAGTTGCCTCGAAAGCTTGCATGTTGTAATCTTTTTAGTTAGCCAATAAAAGGTGTCATTTTTCTTGGCTTTTCTCTACAGTGATACTAAGGAATGACAAGCTTCTCAACCTCCATCTGAGCAGTTTTAGAAACACTTGGAGGGGACGATGAACCCACCTCACTATATGATAGATAGATAGATAGATAGATAGATAGATAGATAGATAGATAGATAGATAGATAGATAGATAGATAGATAGATAGATAGATAGATAGATAGATAGATAGATAGATGTGAAATGCACTATATGATAGACAGACAGACAAACAGATAGATGTGAAATGCACTATATAAGAGATAGATAGATAGATAGATAGATAGATAGATAGATAGATAGATAGATAGATAGATAGATAGATAGATAGATAGATAGATAGATAGATAGATAGATAGATAGATAGATAGATAGATAGATAGATAGATAGATAGATGAGAAATGCACTATAGATAGATAGATAGCACCCTCAGTCCAGGCCTCTCAACAATCCTGTCCTTTCTTCACCGCCTCCACTACTCCGAGCTTTGTCCTCTTCCACCTGACTCCAGCTGACGAATGGAGGGAGGCGGCCCCTTTTATGTCCACCCGGACATGCTCCAGGTGCCCTTTGATAAGCTTCCTGAGGCGCTTCCTGGTGTGGCAGAAGTGCCACATGAGCACCCAGAAGCATTCGGGGTGTCCCTGGTAATGCTTCCGCCAGCACCTTCTAGATATGGCGGAAGTGCTGATGTCCAGAGCTTCAGGATTTTCGGGGTGCCCCCTGGCAGTGACCATGGGCCCTTATAGGGTTGAGCTTCTATGCTCAGTTCCCGTGGCCCCAACACAAACCAGGGCGGCTGTGTGTGAATTTCCCTTTGGGATTAATAAAGTATCTATCTATCTATCCTGAGGAGGCATAGTCCCTCTTCCGGTCCTTCTTGCCGTTCCGGCTGGGCACAGCCCCCAGCCGCCCGCCACAATAGATAGATAGATAGATAGATAGATAGATAGATAGATAGATAGATAGATAGATAGATAGATAGATAGATAGATAGATAGATAGATAGATAGATAGATGATTTGTGTGTGTGTATGCCTGCAGTATGCAGGAGGCTGTTTACTCCGACTTTATCCCAAGTATCCCAATATTAATATTTATCCACTCAGGTTTCCCTGACCCGAATGCACCGCTGCAGCAGCCTTATAAATAAGTTATATCTGCCCGTGATTAATATTCCGCTCAGGCCCGAGTTCAATTATCTGCTTTACCTGGAGGGGAGCGTTCAGATAAATTCTATTCAAGGAAGTAACTTCGTAAATGCGTGGCGGTATTTGTTTGGGTTCACTTAACACACCCGCCATAATCCCCTTTGCACTTTGCATTTCCTGTGTATAAGACCACCAGTAAAAAAAAAAAAGCGCATAGTAATGCTGTTGCTCTATTGGCCTTCACTTTTATTAGCATTAATTCATCTTGGGAGGCCACAGAATTATTTTCCAGGAAACTGTTCTAAAATGCTGATTTCCTGCCTCCCACCCCTCCTCACGGCTACACCTCACTCGTATCTTGCAGCACTGAATCAAAATACAGAATGAGAGAAACAACTGTGGCCGTCCACGGGCTCGGATCCCATATGTAATCAGCAGTTTCATAAATATTCTAAGAGTGACTGCTTCGGGCTCACAGCTGACTGACGCTTGTATCATTCCGTGTTTCTTACAGCGCCTTTCACAGTGAACGCCACCACAGTACCAGTGCCTTACACTTCTATAATAGCAGATACAGCGACACAGCAACAGAAGCCAACCAGACACAAAGAAAATGGAGCGGCAGTAGAGTTGTGTCCCTCAGCCGTCAGGCTCCCGTTATTGAGCTCACATTTTAATAATCCAGTTGGATCTATTAGAGCTCAGCAGAATCTTCTGGACTCACGTGAAAGCATATTTCTGTGATTAAATGGTTTATTAAGGCGCAGGTAAACACACTCCATGACTGTTACTTTTGGGAGTTTGAGGTTATAAGGCACACCAAGTGTCTTCTTATCGGGAGCCATAAGCTGAAGGGTTGGTCCCCCTTATCTTTTGTTATATTTTGTCTTTTTTTCCTCTTTCTTCCTGCGCCTTTAAATAAAAGAAGCCTGAAAAATAAATAAATAATATAAATGAAATGTGATTTATTTCACTACTGTATTTATCATTATTTTGTAACTTTGACATCTCACCAATAATTTTTGCTTGGAGGCGTAATGTAATGAAACCATAAATAGTGCCTGCACTTACACTGCTCACCAGTAGTGGCCACTAAGCACATCAATATAGTCTGCAAGAATGTGTTGTGTGTAATTGTTGTCATAGCAACAGTAAATACAACAGTAAGATGAGAAATTAATCTGGAGTGCTGGACAGTGGTGGTCCAGGTTGATTTATTAGGGTGGTCAGTTTACAATGAATTTCTGTGTCAGACCCTTGAAACTGAAGGCTCCAAAGTGGGAACTCCAACAGAATGCAGCAAAAGGCTGGGGGCGGTCCTTCGTTGCTGATATCAGTGTGACCCCGCCCCTTGGGGGGCATTCTACTTAGAAAGTGCAAGGGTCAAATGATAAATCAATAAGCAGAACAAGAGTGACATAAATACATCAATACTACAGAAGCCGAAGGACGTGCAATATCGTTATTTTTTTAAATTGTTTGAGATAACAGTTTCATTTTATCAAGATGTTGAGAAAACGAAAATTTGTTTTCTTGACATAACAGAATAATTTTACCGTGATCTCAAGAAAACGAAACTTAACCTTTGCTCCTGGCATATCAGGCTTGCTTAGATTGCGACGCCTATACAGCTGAAGCCTTGCTAACCATCTTCTTAAATGACGGACACTTACGTTATTATTTTCTAAACTAAGACGTAAACATATTTCAGCCTGCGTCAGCCCTTGATTGAACAAAAATGTGACACGCTGATCAATACAGTTCTGCTCTTCTACCATTTCAAACAGGACATGGCTTCAATAAGCTAAACGTGAAACGTTAGATACAATTATTTCATAATTTAGCGAAAACAAGATCTTTTGTTTTATCAAGATCTCGATAAAATTAGCCCGTTATCCCGAGGAAACAATTAAAAAAAAATAACGATATTGAACGTCCTCTCTCGGCTTCCATCAATACAATACACATCATAAAAATAGCATTTAATAAACCAAGCGGAAACAGAAAAGAAAAACAAGGAAAGGAGATTAAAGGGTAGCTTTGTTCTAACCTTCTAGGAACTTGAAGTCCTCATATCCTCTATCTATCTATCTATCTATCTATCTATCTATCTATCTATCTATCTATCTATCTATCTATCTATCTATCTATCTATCTATCTATCTATCTATCCATTCATCCCTCAGGACTATCACTGTCAGCTTCTAGAATTTTTAAAATCAAATAACACATTCCATGGTACCTCAAGTGGGGTCCAAGAGGACAATACTAGGAATGGAGATTAAATGGTAGCTTTTTCTTACCTTCTAGGAACTGGAGGTCTTCATATTCCTAAAGAATGTCACTTGAAGGTCCTAGTATTTTCAAATCAAACAATTTATTCCATGGTACCCATGGTGGGGTTCTAGTGGACAATACTAGGAATGGAGATTAAATGGTAGTTTGTTCTAGTTTTCTAGGAAGTTGAAATTTCTCGTATCCCTCAAGACTGTCACTTGCAGCTCCTAGAATTTTCCAATCAAACAGCTTATTGCATGGCACCTATGTTGGGATTCTAACGGCCACCATTAGGAAAGGAGATTAAAGCGTAGCTTGTTCTAACCTTCTAGGAAATTGATGTCCTCATATTCCTCAAGATTATCAATTTTAACTCCTAGAATATTCAAATTGAACAACTTATTACATGGCACCAAAGGTGGGGTCCTAGTGGACACTACTAGGAATGCAGGTTAAGGTAGCTCGTAGATCTTGATTTCCTTATATTCCTTAAGTCTATCACTTTCGGCTTCTAGGAATTTTCAAATCAAACAACTTATTCCATGGTACCTCCTGGTGGAGTCCTAGGGGGCACAACTAGGAATGGAGATTAAATGGTAGCTTGTTCTAAAATTTTAGGAATTCAAGATCCTCATATCCCTGAAGACATCATTTTTAGCTCCTAGAATTTTCTAATCAACATTTCCCATAATACATCTGTTGGGGTCCTGTGCCCCAACCCTTCCTGAGGTGTTGCGGGACCACAGTTTGAGAAGCACTATCCTACAAGGCAACTTGGTCATTTATTCCATGTGTTTGACGTTCTCTGTTTGAGGAAAACCTGTTTAACATTGGTTCCACATTCACCCTTAACAAGTCTCCAGATATCTACCTGTGTTTTTCTTAGAGAATTTAAAGTACCTACTCTGATCCATTATACCAATTCCTTTCATAATTTTAAACATTTCACCATGTCCCCTCTTAATCCCCATTTAATTAAATTGAAAAGGTTCAACTCCTTCAACCTCTCCTCATAGCTCACACCTCTCAGTTATCTAATCATCCTAATCACTCTTCTCTGGATCGTCTCTAGGGCTGCTAGGCCATTAAGTAATATGGAGACCTAAACTGCATGCAGTACTTTAGGTGAGATTTGCCCTAAGGAGCACTGTGATGCCATCACTCAGCGAGACATTGAAGACCTGGTCAGGGTGAATAGACTTGATGAAGTGGGTGCTCAGTGTAAGAGAAAAGAATGGGCAGCACTGCCCATGAAATTCAGATCAGGTTGTGGAGGTTAGGATTACGGTCTCCTTCAGGTCTAAATTAAAGTCATTTTTATGCCACACTTAAATGTAATGCCAATTAAAAAAAAATAAGAGTAAAATAAACACATAAAGTGCTTTGGTTCCCAGTGGGCATTTAACTGTCCACACTAGACTCCAATCTTGGTCCAAGATAGCAGTTAACAATGAGGCTAGCGATTCTCTGTATCTTCTCATTTTGTTCTGATGTCAATGTAGAGCACATGAGACCATCCAACATCCCAATGCCATAATGAAGTGACAGCTCACTTTATTAAAAGTGAATTCTGTGTCTTGTTCATGAAAACAAAGAGAGCCAGCATCTCCCAAGTGCAGAATTCAATAGCAAACTAAAGATGATCCATGGGAGTCAATTCCACGTATTAATAATGGGCAAGATGAATGTCTACAAAAGCTCCTGCTCCTCTTAAGGTCAACCCGGCAAATCAGATAAACACGTGCTTGAAATGAGCTGCTGGAGAAGAGCGGCAAATGGCTTGTGTCACCAAGTGGACCCAGGAGCACCTCTAAAATGGCTGTGAAAAATCAAAAAGGAGGAGATACTGATCAGCAGTGGAGGGAGGGTTGAACAGAATGAGAAGGGGGAACACGTGAAGATCTGAAAGTCAGAATGACTCACTGGACAGAGACATGCTGGCACACAGCTACCTGAAAGCTCCTGGATCGAGAGTTGTCTACCTGCAGCTTGCATGTTCTCCTTGAGTCTTTGCACAGTTCTCCCTTTTCTGTGTTTGTTTCCCCTGCCCCCAAATTATTTAAGGCCTCCTTCCTTAGGTGGACAGATGTTTTAAAATTCTCCAAGTGTGATTTGGTGGTCACGACCTGGACTCTCATACAGGTCTGGTTCTTGTCATACACAGTGCACTCCATGTAACAGAAATTAAAAGCAAGCACTGCACATGGAATTCAGGCTCAGGTTGTAGAGGTTGGCACATCTAAAATGTTCATCTTCCATTACATCTAAATCAACATCTAAGTCACCTTTATGCCACACAGAGTAGGCGTCACAGGACAATACTGCCAGGTTAGGGTTAAGCTCCCCGTAACTCTGAGTTGGACTAACAGAATTCAGAAAATAACTGAATAACAGGATTTAAATAAACATATAGTGTTAGGTACTAATAAACTAATCACTCACTTCACAGCATAACCGTAAATACCATTGGAATGTTAAAAGGAATTCATAAAAGACAATCAGATTCATTCACTTTCTTTTATGGCAAGCACTATTATAATAATAAAGGGTCTGAGCAGGGTAGCCAAAGCCGAGGAACCAACCCTGGATGGACTGCCAGTTACAAAACTGCACTGACCTGACCACTCAATGTGGGACAATTTGCAGCATAATGACATCTTTGGGAAGGGACGAGTGTCCTCAGGAAAGTGACAGGGCCAGAAGTTGATCCCAGGTCTATGACGCTGTAAGGGAGCAGGAAAAACAATCATGTCATCCATGATTAATACTTTAAAAATACTTATCTCCTGAATGGTAAAATGCCAGTTCTAGATAGATAGATAGATAGATAGATAGATAGATAGATAGATAGATAGATAGATAGATAGATAGATAGATAGATAGATAGATAGATTAATTTTAGCATAGTCAGTAGAATCACAATAGATAGAATTACATTTTTACAATTCATTTACAATAATTAACAGACACCAGTCTATAATACATGGGGAAATGTACAACTTTTAGACTTTTCTACTCACTTGCTACTATAAACTAATTTTCTGTACAACATGAAGCACCATTTATTTGATTGGTTAATTTAAAATATACAGATTTAACTTTCTACTATGAATGAGCACCTTAAACATTAATAAATCGTCAGTAGCTGGCCCATTTCTATGCTTAGTTCTCCTTATTTTTAAATGGACATTTTAGCTTGACCCAACAAAAAGTTGCCAAGTAAGCAGTCTTTTATATTTTTCCTAGGTACAGAATTTCCAAAAATAAAAATGAGCTCAGTAACAGAACTCCTAGCTTTTCAAACAATGAAGTAAGAAAACTGAACAGTGGTGTTAACCTAATAAAGTACAGAAAGAAATGTTAGATAGATAGAAAGGTGGTATATAATAGACAGACAGACAGATATGAAAGGCACTATACAATAGTGTTTTGGATGAGAGGCCATTATACTGTATGTTCTAGAAAAGAAGAAAAGGCTGGCATGGTGGTAGAAACAGATGGACTAGCATCCTGGTGGGGTTGGATGAAACTCCTTACCTGGCCAGGAGTCCACTGTAATGGATGGACTATAATTATCTTGGTGCATCCAAACCATGAAGGTTGGAAGGCAAAAAGGAATGAGGGCTGTGTACAACTACCTCCTAGGCGCATTAATATTTCTGAATACACTGTGTGGCAGCATCCCATTTGGCGAATATCCACATCAACAGGAAAGCTTATGAAATGATGGGCTACCCTGTTGAGTTCCAGGGGTGCTGCCTGGGGAAGTTGTTGGGCGGAGGATCCCATGTTCCAATGTGGTTCCGACTGATCTTAAAGTGTTACCTGTCGATAATGATTTGGCACCAGAAATACTCCTGGCTTATTTTTAAAAAGAAGCCCTCCACATCACACAGAGAGTCGGAGTCAGGAGAGGAGGACAAAGCTGGTAAAGATCAATTCACAAAATGTATGTAACAGTTAATTTGTTAGAATTCTAAACTGTTTAGTAGATGAGTTTTTGAAGTGTGGTTGCTCTCATCTGGCCCGTGTGTGTCTTCACTATGCCCTATGTTGGACTGGCATCCATTTTGTGGTTGATTCATCTCTGGGCATTTAGTGTTGGCTCTTTGTGACCCTAAACTTTTATGGTAATAACTTCTAACAGTGTATGGATAAATGGGAAAAATATGAATAATATGAAGAAATAATTATCTGTTAGTTTAATTATAAAAACGTCAATACAAGTCCACCTACGCCAGTGTCCATCCCTAATGGCTCATGCTGTGTGACAGACTCCACCTGTCCATGCCCATTCCACAGTTTAGCATTTGGTGCCTCGTCTTTTATGAGCTACTCACAGATGGAATGACCAGCTTTTTAATGCACAACCAGCACAGCCTAAACCTCGTCCACTGTTACTCTCTCAGTTATTCTGGCGGTGTCAGTATAAAATGTCAAAGTCTACTCCGGCATCATTAAACATCAGTCACACAAACTCACAGGTAGCCAGAGGCTCTTCTTTTTGTTGTGGTCTTGTGAGGGAACTGACCACCTGGAAAAAGCCTCCAGACCCTTTAAACCCAACTGGATGTTTAAAAGCCCACCTATTCCTATACTCCAGCCTACCAGCAGGACCTTTTCTTCATTATGCAGATTTAACTGGTTGTTGCCCACTGTCACTGTTGCCATCCAATATGAAAGAACGTGATGGGGACTTGATCAAATCACTCTGAGGCCTTTGTCTTACAATTGCAATTTGAAAAAAGAAGTGTGTCCCCTTTGACCTCAGCTGCTCTTGAATGTAATAAGACATTCTTGGTTTAATTTCTTAAAATTATTTTTTTCATCATGCATCCCCTTGGGGTGGCAGTGACAGTAGTGTCAGGGGAGAGGGAAAGAACTGGCAGATGACAAACCACACGCTAAAAGTCAGGCTAAGTGAAAGAGGACCAGCCACGTAAATCTGCTCATCCTGCTGCTGCGAATTATAAGCCTTCAGTCTTTAATGGAAGATCAGTTTGTGTTTACAAGAAAAAGGTCACAACACACACCGAACTAGATTGTTTAAAATGAACCCAATATGAGGATTGACCGAGCTACGCAGTCAACTGTAATGTATGTTAATTGTGGACATTACCAGATGGAAGAGTGTGCAGAATTTCTGTAGCCATCGAGAGTAACTAGTGTTATTATTAACAAAACTAAACACGAGATTTAAAATAAAGAGAACCTTTAGACTACCTGTTAATAGAGGCTCTCACATCAGAGATGAAGCAACAGTAGTTGTTAGAGCAGGGGTCTCCAACACGTCAGGTAACTTGCCAAAGGGTTAACAACAACATTTATTTATATAGCACATTTTCATACAAAAAAGTAGCTCAAAGTGGCTTTACATAATGAAGAAAAGAAAAATAAAAGACAAAATAAGAAATTAAAATAAGACAACATTAGTTAACATAGAAAAAGAATAAGGTCCGATGGCCAGGGAGGACAAAAAAAACAAAAAAAAACTCCAGACGGCTGGAGGAAAAAATAAAATCTGCAGGGGTTCCAGGGCACGAGACCGCCCAGTCCCCTCTGGGCATTCAACCTAACATAAATGAAATAGTCCTCTTTGTATTTAGGGTTCTCACAGAAGGACTTGATGATGATGGTCATGCAGACTGGTCATGCACGCAAATTATGATGCTTAGAGAAATGAGAGAAGTCGCAAAATCAACCAGAATGTACAAGAAAATTGTAGAAAAAACCCGATCTAAATCCGTTAAGTAGTTCTCTCATGAAAAGCAGACAGACATACAGACATTGGATTTTATATATTAGTACAGTAATCCCTAATTTATCGCGGGAGATAACTGAATTTCCGCGAAGTAGGGACACCATATTTATTTAAATATTTAACATGTATTTGGACGTTTTTAAACTCTCCCTGTATTGTTTACAACCCACCATTTACTCTATTAATAACAGGGACAACTGCTAAACAATATGAAATCGGTAGATAAGTTTACACTTACTGTATAGCGAAGTACACGTAGCAGCTTGTAGGCGGTCATGACGTCGTCGACCTTGTAGCAAAGATTCCTAAAGCAGATTCCATCCAGACTACTGCCTTATCACGTCCACTTGCAACTCGTTTTGCGCCCTGGTTAAAGGACACTGCAGCCGTAGATCTTATATGCTTTTCCTCCTTTTTAAATAAAAAGAATTGTGGACTCATTGAAACTTTTACCTTTTCTGCAATCATTTGCATCTTCTGTTGGTGCTTGGACACGGCCCCTGAAGCAGTAGCACGTTAATGCTGAATGAGTGAGATGAGACTTCCTGGTTAATGCAACACTCCGTCGCTGAGCCAATCAGCAGCACACAGGAAGTTAACTGCGTGCTCTGATTGGGTAGCTTCTCAGCCATCCGCCAATAGCATCTCTTGTATGAAATCAACTGGGCAAACCAACTGAGGAAGCAAATACCAGAAGTAAAAAGACCCATTGTCCGCAGAAACCCGCGAAGCAGCGAAAAATCTGCGCTATATATTTAGATATGCTTACATATAAAATCCGCGAAGTCGTGAATCCGCAGAAAGTGAACCGCGAAGTAGCGAGGGATTACTGTAAATCTTTAAAATAATGTGCAGTTAAAGTCTCAACAGCATTCTCAGCATTTCTGGAGCTTAGTAGAGCCAGATAACTATAAGAATCTTCACCAAGCAGCTCTGAAAATGTCTGCTCTGTTTGGGTCTCCATACCTCTGTGAGTCGGCCTTTTGTGACGAGAATGTCATGAAATCAAAGTTCAGAACAAGACAGACAGATGAACATTTAAATGACTCCAAAAGAGTGAACCTGAGTGGATCCACTCCATCATACACCTCAGTGCCAGTCATCTGACGAACTGAAAAACACATCACACATGCAACTGGACATGTGAATAAAGTGACACAGTGACATGGAACAAAATGACAAATGAATAAGTCATATCTGTGGATTTGGAATTGCATTGTTCTGTTTTGAGAGCATTCATGTTTTAATTCAATAGTTTGAGATACACTAGAAAATGCACACAGACATACAACATGCACTTGCAGGTGAACTGAATATTTTTTTGTGAGGTTTTAATGCAAACTGTGAGTTGTGGGCACCAACATTTAGTAAATGTTCAGGCAAAACAAGCGTATTCAGTTTGTTGGGGTTGAAATAAGCTATGAGAAGAAATGTTAGAAAACATGAGTAGCTCTCGGCCATTTTCATTTTGTAAAAGTAGCTCTCAGGGGGGAAAAAAGGTTGGAGACCCGAGCTCTAGACTAACTTTTAATAGAGGTTCTCACATCAGACATGAAGCAACAGTAGTTGTTAGAGGATACACACTCTATGGCCAAAGCTTGGTAGACAGCTGACCATCATACCTATACTAGGTGAGACACACAAATAACTGGATTGGTAAACAATATACTGTATATATATATTTATTACTGAATTACAGCCTTCTAAGCCTTGTCACCTTCTCTATACTTTCCCTCCCAATCTCTACACCACCGCTCCATATGTATCTTCCATTTATTGAAACAGTGCTGGAAGTCTTCTTGCTTTAGGGTCTTCAACAGGCTTGCTGTTCGTGTCCTCACTTCATCCACTGAAGAAAAATGTGTTACCTTCAGGTCACTTTTGATTTTCAGGAACAAGTAAAAAAATCACGGGGAGCAAAATCAGGCAAATAGGGAGGATGATCGAGGACAAGAAAGGTTTTGTCAGTCAAAAACTGCTTTACGGAAAAAGCAGTACGATCATTTCAAACGATCTCATTCACCGTTTTGATGTTTTCATCCGTCCGAGACGAGCATGGGCGACCTGGGCGTTGAACGTCTTCCAAGTTTTCTTGTCCTTCCTTGAAACGTTTGTGCCAACTCAAAAACTTGTGTTCGGGACAAACTGTTATCACCGTACACTGCTTTAACCATTTCCTAAGTTTCTGTAGCCGTGTTGTTCAGTTTCACGAGAAATTTGATGTTGATTAGCTGTTCGATTATTTCATCCGACGTTATCACGGCATGTTGTGTAGCGACTGTTGTGCAAATACTGACTGGGCTATTCACAGGATACGCCCAGCCGGTCAGCGGTTTGAGAGGGCATGTAGGAGGGGATAAAGTTCTATGATTCACATTTGGCCAACCTACAGATGGTTTTCCAGGAAAGCCCCAAGCCCAGTCTGGTTATTTTTGTGTCTCACCTCGTATGAGCTTGTTGGAACCTTGAGAACCTTCTGGAAGAGATAATCCGACATCTTGGCTACCAGCTAAACAAGTGAGCCTGATGGACTGAATGGTTTCCTTGAGAACCTTCATGAAGAATCTGGGCCAGTTTGGAAGTCACCAGTTAACCGAACTTATCATCATCTGATAAAATTTATAAATCAAAATAATTGTCAAGCACTTCTGGGGAGTCTAAGGTGATAACAGTAGGGAGATTGGGGTTCAAAGGGTTAATCATGCGCGTTACTCTTTGTTTTATGATTTTTGTGTCTGTAATGTAAGCTGCCTGTGTTATGTTCCATGTGTTTTGTGGGTGGTAACCCAAGAGGAGTAGTGTCACCAAGAGGAACCGCTCTCTGCCCTGTAAATCCAGAGGGTCTCTCCCACAGTTCTTGGAGGTCCATGTCGAATGTGCCTGGGAGTGGTGGGTTTACTTGTATTTTATTGTGATTACAGGTTTTCTTTGACTTCTTGCTCCAATTTTGACTTTGCGTTTGGATTGTGTTTTTGGGACACCGTTCACCTGGGGTTGCCTTGCTGGCCTTTTGTGCTCGTCCGGAAGTTTCTGATGTGGAACAAAGCATTTTTGTGATAATAAATCCTTTCATTTATAAAGACTCTGTGTCTGCCCTTATTACTAGCTGGGGTTTGATGGTGTTACCTCCCTCTAGTGGGCATTTTTTGGAAGTGCTTTTGGAACGTAGGCATTTTGAGATTCCTAGTCCACAATATGCACTCATCGTGTTATTAGTCATTTATAAAATGTATAATTACATTTTACCTGAGAACGTGTTATGCCGCTCTGAGTCTGGTCTGCACTCAGTGAAGAGCTCCATACAAAAATAAACTTATACGAACTAAATTCCCATGGCCACTTTATTTAATGTAGGTTTCACACAGGACTGGCGCATATCCCAGTATCAACACGTCAGCTCTGGACAAGGCATTGATCCATCACAAGGCCCACTCAGGCACACCCACACTGGGCCACTATGGAGTCACCTGTCAATCTAACCAGCATGCCACACTAGTAAGAGTCTTGCTATTCTGTGCACGTACAAAAATCAATTTGAGCCGCTGGCTCACCATGTACAGGCCGCTCCGTCCAGGTCAGTTATTTATCTCTTCAAAGGTTTGTGTGTTTTAGTTGTTATTGTGGTTTTTATTCATTGAGTTATTATTTTCCATGTCTATATATTTTTAATTGATTTTGTAATTGTGTCCTGTCACATTAAATGCAGTTATGTTCTCCGTTTTCTTTTAGGAGGTGGGACCACCCTGACATCATTATACCCGAGCACTCCCTCAGGCTACTTAACTCTTTCAGGGCGGATGTTGACTTTTGTTGAAATTCAGGGGTAGAAGATGGTAATCAGCGGTAAACGGCGACCAAGCTCGCTAATAACATTTTAGTTTGACCCTCTTTGCTAGAAGGAAAGTTAGCTTTGTTGATTTGACTTTGATTTCCTGTGCGTGAATGAGTAGTGAATAGCAAACAACCTCTAAAATGGCATTGACATCTGGCAAGAGACCAAAGCAAACGTACCAAGCAAAATGCTCCGCAGGTGAGATTTTGCGTGTTACCGCTGAATCGTACACTGACTTGTTGAGATAATTGAGGTATGTCACTCACATGAGAGGAGGAGGCAGCTAAAGGGCCTGAGTAATTGTAATAAAACATCCGACCGGAGGCAACGGAATGCGCTGTCTTTCTCAGTTCCCTACAGACCTTTCCCAGGAAATCCTGCAAGGTTCTGGCGCCTCAGAAGACATCACTTCTGGTGTCGGGCCCTTTGATAACATCACTTCCGGTGCTGGGGCCTTTATGACGTCACTTCTGATCCAGACACCATCCATTCTGGTGTCTGTGTGTGTGTATGGGGTGGGGAGGATGGGAAAGGGGTGGGGGTTTTTGGGAGAGGGCTTTGATGACGTCACTTCCGGCCCAGAAGACATCACTTCCGGTGTTGGACCCTTTATGACGTCACTTCTGGTCCAAATGTCATCCATTCCGGTGTGTGTGTGGGGGCTTTGATGATGTTACTTCCGGTCTAGACAATGTCACTTCCGATGCAGGGGCCTTTGATGATGTCACTTCCGGCCCAGAAGACATCACTTCCGGTGTTGGGCCCTTTGACGACATTACTTCCATTCTGGGCCCTTTGATGACGTTACTTCCTATACAGGCCTTTAAAGCCTCCATCGTTGTCTGTTGTAATCAGTTCTGTTTTGGACAACTCTGTGAAAATTGACTACATTTGCAGCCAGGTTATATTAGACGGGTGGCTGCCCCAAACGTTTATGATGTCTGGCGTACCAGGTACCAGCATCAGCAGATCATAGTGCTGATCATGTTCATGTAGCTTATGTGCCCGTTAAGGGCAACATTTGCCTAGGAGGATACCAGCACTTACGATGACAAGAGGTACAAATTAGACAGCATTGCACTGCGACTGCCACATCACACAAAGATAGCCAGGCCGCCATGGCATTCCTTCTGGCCGTCGAGCTGCCCCACAGCAGCTCCCAGAGACAACAGACAGGCACCAACAGCAGCCACAGCACACAGCAACAGACATTTTATGTTGATTTATTAGTAAAACCATTGCTTTGTTATTTTTTTTTTAGATAAATATTCAGCCCTCAAAGAGTGAAACTGGCTGAGAAGGCCCAGGAGTAGTGAATCATTCATTTCTTAGAGTTTCCATGAGTATTGTGTTCCCTGTGTTTTTGGTTATTTCTCACTTTAAGGGTTTTGATTTTTGCATATCATTTTGGGACCTCTTTACCGTGGATTGCCTCTTAGGCAACTCCTTTTTGCTCTTGTGAGCCTTTAATTGCATTGTGCCTCTTTTCGTTAATAAATCTTTCATTTATATAAAAAAAAAAACCAAAAAAAAACTTTCTTTGCAAGCCAAGGGGTTTACGGTCCTCCCTCCTCTTCTAGACCTTTTGTTACATTTTGGTGATCTTTAGAGTTGTTTAGGTGTCTACCCGGGTTAAGGTAAGGATCTGCGGGACAGACCAATGAAGATCCTGCCTTGCTTGAGTAACAGCATTTACGGGCCTTACACCATTTTGCCTTACTGGAGGAAAACCCCATTTGATAACATGGCCTCACTTCTAAGCACAGACCTCCCGGTGCAGACAGCACACAGTTTCAAATCTCAGCCTCTGAGTAAATGTAGGAAAAATATTAGAAATAGAAAGACAAAGTAAGGCTTTGATGTTTTATTTATTTGTTTGTGCATTACCACCACAATCTGCACATCAGCAAATAAATATGCAGTCATAAAATGTGGGAAATCAGAAGAAGGCTGTAAATGTGATGACACTTTTATAGTCTTCTCCTATGTTTCGAGCAGTCCCGATGTTAATGACAGCCTGCCGCCATTGCTCATTATACTGGAGTGTGTCTGCGCATTTAATGGAGACTTTGAGCTGCAATAAATCCCCCAATTTGCAAGAAACCTCCAAGGGAAAGAAATGCAAGGGTATGGCAACTGAGAACTAATATGGCCTAATGCCATGGAGATTGAAGGGGCACCAGAGATGGCACTGCACTAAATATGAAAGTGTCCATTCTTTGGAAACAGATTCCTGCTTTGGAGAATGTACACTCTTAAAAATCCAGGGGCAAAAGTGTTTCTTCAGGGAGATGTTACAGGAGAACCATTTTGCTTCCCAGAAAAAACTGTCCCTGTGAAGGTTCCGGAAAGAACTTTAATTTATTAAGATCCATAACAGGCTCCATAAATGAGCAAGAATAGATAACAGATTTGTTAAACACCAGTGGGACCACACTTTGAAAAGGACTCTCAAAGTATACATGAGGTATATTGGGTCAATGGCTCCGAGGGAATGGCCGGGTTTTTAAATAATCCATTTGGCTGTGTCAGTCTCTGTGGGTGCGATCGTGCAGCCGCGGGGAGTTGATGAGGTAACTGGGGCGAGTTGCACCTGCACGTGAGGGTCGCATCTTTCTCAGTTGCTTCATAGGCTTCCTGTGGTGTGTGATTGTGATGTTGTGCTTATGGAGCCGTATAAGTATGGGCCGACACAGAAAGGAAGAAGATTGAAAGAAAGAGGAAAGATTGACAGGCACAGCGAGAGTGCAGCATTGGGGAAAAGAGAAAGAGAGAGAACGAGCCTGTCGGCTAGTGAAAGAGAAAAGGCAGTGAGGTCAGGGGGTCCCGTGATGAAGCGAGGGATCGGTGCTTTAGGGATGGATTGTACCCACTGATTGTGCTGAGGAGTAGGTGTGATCAAGGTGGCATCCTCTCCGATGGACGACTGCGTGTGCGAGAAGAAGGGCGGGAGGACAACCGACCCTGAGCGGTCTGGCAGCTAACACGGGTGTCAGGATTGAGAGGACCGCTGCTGCTGAAGTCTCAGCCAGCTGAGTGAGCCATGGGTGAGCTGGGAAGACCGGGAAGGATTTGAGCTTGGCTCATTTGGCGCAATGACTGTTAAAACATTAGAACACTCTAGATGAGAACAGGCCATTCAGCCCAACAAAGCTCGCCAGTCCTATCCACTTATTTCTTCCAAAAAAACATCAAGTCGAGTTTTGAAAGTCCCTAAAGTCTTACTGTCCACCACACTACTTGGTCACTTTTTCCAAGTGTCTATCGTTCTTTGTGTAAAGAAAAACTTCCTAATGTTTGTGTGAAACTCATTTTAAAGTCACCGTCTCGATCCACTGGACTAATTGCCTTCATAATTTTAAACACTTCAATCAGGTCTCCTCTTAATCTTCTTTTGCTTAAACTGTAAAGGCTCAGCTCTTTTCATCTTTCCTCATAATTCAACTCCTGTTGCCCTGAATCAGCCTAGTCGCTCTTCTCTGGACCTTCTCTTGTGCTGCTATGTCCTTTCTAGTAGCCTGGAGACCCAAACTGCACCCAATACTCCAGATGAGGCCTCACCAGTGAATTATAAAGCTGAGCAGAACCTCCTGTGACTTGTACTCCACACACCGTGCTATATAACCGGATAGTCTGTTAGCTTTCTTAATGGCTTCTGAACACTGTCGGGTAGTCCAATGTGACCCCAAATCCTTCTTATAAGGTGGACCCTTGATTTTCCAACCACCCATTGTGTATACAAACCTCACATTTTTACTTCCTATGTGTAATTATTTACATTTACTGACATTACATTTCATCGTCCACAAATCTGCCTAAGCCTGTCTGCTGTCCAAGTCCTTCTGTGATGATATAACGGATTCCAAATTATCTGCTAATCCACCGATATTGGTATCATCTGCAAATTTAACCAGCTTGTTACTTATATTCCTGTCTAAATCATTTATATATATTAAAAATAGCAGCAGCCCCCACACTGCCCCCTGCTGGCCACCACTCTCAACATCAGCCAGTTCTGATGAGGTTCCTCACACCATCACCCTCTGCTTCCTGTGTCTGAGCCAATTCTGCACCCATCTAAAAACATCACCCTGAACTGCCACTTCTTTTAGTTTGATGCCCAACCTCTCATGTGGCACCTTGGTAATTTTTATTCTTGTTTTAGCCTTGTTTTAATCACTTGTTTTTTTTATTGTTTTTTTTTTGGATTATTTATTAACTTAGAAGCACTGCACTATGGACACTGTTTTGGTTTCATTTTGATTTTTTTTTTTTTTAAATAAATGCACTTTTGCACTTTGCACCTTCCCCTTGCTCCATGTGTGATTTATCCTACTCTGCCAGCTCATTCGGTTACGTTATCAACAGAGTCGGGTTCGAGAGGCTCCCAAATGGGAAGAGGGAGTGTGGAGCTGGACCCGCACCATCACAATACAGAAAACACAGGCTGTGTTCATGTTTTCTTGATCTCTTTGTATCTTGCTAGGTAGTCAACTATACTCAAAAGACTTCGGTTTTGTCCACATATAAGGAACCAAAGGACCATCTGAGAATTACACGTTTTTTTTGTGACTCAAGACTTCAACGAGGAACCACATAACCTACTAAAGTCCCATTACAGATCCGATATATTAATGAGTGTGTAAAAGATAATATTGAATGTTACGTCATGCCTACATTTTCTAACTTGCTAGTGGCTTCGATGTCCATTCAATATTGCTTTGTATATTTTGTTCTTCATTGTGCTTTTGTTTTCTGTTTTATATATTTTTGTAAATACTATTTTGATTTTTTGGCTGATAGTACAGTGATCCCTCGCTATATCGCGCTTCGCCTTTCGCGGCTTCACTCCATCGCGGATTTTATATGTAAGCATATTTAAATATATATCGCGGATTTTTTGCTGGTTCGCGGATTTCTGGTACATGCTTCCTCAGTTGGTTTGCCCAGTTGATTTCATACAAGGGACGCTATTGGCAGATGGCTGAGAAGCTAGATTGCTTACTTTTCTCCCTCTCTTGCGCTGACTATCTGTGATCCTGACGTATGGGGATTGAGCAGGGGGGCTGTTCGCACACCTAGACGATACAGACACTCGTCTAAAAATGCTGAAAGATTATCTTCACGTTGCTTATCTTTTGTGCATCTGCTTCCTGAAACGACATGCTGCACCGTGCTTCGCATACTTAAAAGCTCGAAGGGCACGTATTGATTTTTGACTGAAAAACAAACTCTGTCTCTCTCTCTCTCTCTCTCTCTCCCTGCTCCTGACGGAGGGGGTGTGAGCTGCCGCCTTCAACAGCTTTGTGCCGCGGTGCTTCGCATACTTAAAAGCCAAACAGCCCTATTGATTTGTTTGCTAGAGATTGTTTTCTCTATCTATGTGACATTCTGTGCTCCTGACACGCACTCCTTTGAAGAGGAAGATATGTTTGCATTCTTTTAATTGTGAGACAGAACTGTCATCTCTGTCTTGTCATGGAGCACAGTTTAAACTTTTGAAAAAGAGACAAATGTTTGTTTGCAGTGTTTGAATAACGTTCCTGTCTCTCTACAACCTCCTGTGTTTCTGCGCAAATCTGTGACCCAAGCATGACAATATAAAAATAACCATATAAACATATGGTTTCTACTTCGCGGATTTTCTTATTTCGCGGGTGGCTCTGGAACGCAACCCCCGCGATGGAGGAGGGATTACTGTATTTCTAATTGTTCATGTTGTGTGCCCTGCCCTTTCCTTGCTGAGCCTAAGAAGGTGGGTCCCCCCCGTTGTCACAGAGGAGGGTCCATCATCTGGCTTTATAATGGGCTGAGTGGTCCGAGTCCCTCGCTGTACAGAAGAGCCGGTAGTTAACCATTAAGTGTACCCACCATAAGACAGCGTCACTTTCATTTTTACAGAAAGGTTGAAAGACCCTTTTATTTCTGAATTGCTCCTCTGTATTTATTATTGAACTCTATAATTTCTAGACATACTTCATCATCCCCATTCTTGAGTGGAGATTATAAGTTCCATGTTTTCTTAATAATGTTCAAGAAAAGTTTTTTTCCATCCCCATTCTGGGAATCTCATAACACCACCGCCTACTGGCCAGGAGGTCTAACAGCTTCTTAGCTGGCCCCACCTCAGCCTCAGTCTCCCAGAAAATGTGACACAGCTTCAGGCTTTTCATGACATTCACCACTTAATAAAACTCCTCAGACTTCCATGGAAAACATTTGCAAATGTTTGACTTTTTTCCATCATTAAATTTATTTTCTTTTTTTAGATGGTTATTAACACAATATGCAAATACATGCATAACAAGCCAATGGTTTTATTTTGCCTCAGCACTAATTGCTCTTCTAATTTGTACTTCTAATGGGAGATTGCCGGCTGAACTGCATATTTATCAGTCCAGCACAACACACACAGACGCACGCACAGTAAACTCCTTTTGAACGTCGTTCTCTTTCATGTGAGGTCCGGGGACATTTGCAGATTGTCCAGAGGGCCCCCCCTGTCATCCAAGTATGATTTTCTTAACTCCCGCAGCGCTTATGTAAATGTCAGTGACTCTGATTTGGGACAATTAAACAAAGAGCTAAAAACTGCCCACATGGCTTGAATGGCAACTTTCACAGCTGCTGAGCGCCCCCTACATGCCGACAGAGGAACGCATACAAGTTTGGTGAACTACGCTTTTCTCCTTTTCAGGTAAATGGTGGAATTTTGTCACTCTTTTAAACAATTTATGGCATCTGTCCAAGCATACAGTGTCAAAGTATTTAACACCTTCCAGATTTCTTTAATTAATGCACATTTTTGACACTAAAACCTAATATTAGATAAAGGGCGTCATTCATTTTACTAATGAACAAAGATGTCTAACACCAGCTACCTCTGCGTGAAAACATAATTGTCCCCTAGCCGGTCAGCCCTTCTCAGTCTAATTCTCCATGCTATCAGAGTTTAGTTGCGAACGCAAAGCTTCAACAAGCACAACGTTTGATACCCGTTAGTCTGGAAAGGGTGTCAAAAACCGCCTGTAATTCTCCAGGAGTCCATCAAACCACAGTGAAAGCTGCAATCTCCAAATGGAAAACACTTGGAACAGCAGTGGATCTTCTAAGGAGTGACAGGCCTACTGAAATTACTCCAAGGGCACAGCATGAAGGCCTTAAGAAAGTCACAGGGGATCCTAGGAAAAAAAAAAACAATCCAAGAGCCGCAAGCTTTGCTTACCTCAGCAAGGATTATTGTTAATCAGAAAGACCTGAGGCACAAACAGAAAGAAGTAAGGCAGAAATCAACCATCTGTTATTTGCTAAGTTGCACCTGGATGATCCCCAAAAGCTCTGTCCTGTGGACAGATGTGACAAAAGGGGAACTTTCAGGATGACACATGTCTTGCTATGTCTGGCGTAAAGCAAATGCCGCATCAAAATATATAAACTGCCGAGGGCTGCATCTGCCTGTCACATGATTACTTGCAAATCACTGGGGCTAGAATCTTGATCTTTATCGAATGATTATGATGTGATACGCACTGGCAAACCAAAAAATGTGGCTAGTGGCAACCTCTGCAAAGCTAACAGGGTTTGTAACTTTCTGATCAAGAAGGTGACATGGCAGAATGAAAAAAATGCAGCAGTATCTGCTGAGGGCGAGGCAGATTGCAGAAGACAATTAGGTGATAGGAAGAAGAAGAAGAAGAGCTCTGGCATCGTCTAAACATTAAGCACATGTGGTGACTTGCTGGTACTCACAAAGTACGGGGGCTTGAAACCTTGATCCTGAGAGGACCAGAGGTGTGCGAGTTTCTAGTTTTGTAGTAAAAGCCTCAGACAGACAGATATTGTCAAACTTGGGTCACAAAGTTGCACAGGAGAGTACAACAGGTTTTCCAAGGAGTAGAAATTTTGTATCTGCCTGAACAGCAATAAACACAAGTCTAATTCAGAGGCGATCGGGCCTCACAAGGAACAGCTGTCAAAGCTGTCAATTCCTGAAATTCCAAAACAACACAAAGTCTTCTTCATCAAGGGGGCACAGCGACTCGGAATCAGCGGCCGGAGCAGAAGGAGCCTGGAGGGAACAGAGACAGGAGAGTGAGACCTCAAAGATGGCCGTGGCTCAGTCTTTTAAATGCTCAAAGCCCCGCGGGAGGAGCACGTTGCACAGCAAGATGGCAGCTGAACCCGCAAACAGGAGCTGTAAGAATTTGCTTCCCATTGAAAAAATGTTTAAGAGGGGGTTTCTGAAGGGCAGCCACGTCCCCCTGTATCAGCAGTGGTCACAATAGATAGATAGAAAGGCATTATAAAATAGACAGATAGATAGATGTGAAAGGCACTATAGATAGATAGATAGATAGATAGATAGATAGATAGATAGATAGATAGATAGATAGATAGATAGATAGATAGATAGATAGATAGACACCTGTGCTTGTTAAAGCATAAATACAAACCTAAAACAGATACATATGTACTGTACATCACAACAAACAAGTGGCATGTTTACAAATAAATTCAGACAGTAATAAATCAAAAGAATATGTTCTTACAGTTCTTATCTGTCTAGTTTATAGTACCTCTCCCGTGTATTTTTTTGCAGCACTTTTATTTTTGTCAAACATGGGCGTCTAGGTATCATCTCCTTGACTCTGCTAAGATAAGTGGTACCTGTGCTGTCACTTACTTATCACTTCTTCTACATGCAGTTCCAAGAAGCCATCCCAAGAAGATGGCTTAGCTTCGCCCACGACACCCAGAGCAGGCACCACCCCTTTCAGTCGGAGGCCATTAAACTGGACAAGCCCCAAAAGGTGGCCTCTCATTATGAGCCAGTGATCACAGAGCTCCAGTGTGACAGCATCCTTTCCCCTATTTACAATGCACCCTCGTGTGACCTTTCTTTGTTTTTCAAACACGACATTAAATGGGGTTGCCTGGTTGACACCCAATTCTCATTCCCGGCAATTTGTGGTCTGTCTTTCTGGTCACAAATACTTATTTACCTGTTATCTATGATATTTTTTATTTTGTTAATGTAAACATTTTTATGTACAGTATACTCTGTATACGAGGTCCATCTATCTATATATCTGTTGTAGAAGAAGCCCGGACACAGACAGACACACAGAACAAAAATGTCCCAAAAGCAAACACAACTTTATTTTCTTCACTGCCTTTTCCAGCTCCCAACACACAAACCCACAATATAGCTCAGTCCTTCCTTTCCTTCTCTGCCGCCTCCACTCCTCTCTCACAAGCTCTGTCTTCTGCCTCCCGACTCCGGCTCCTTGCATGGAGTGAGGCGGCCTCTTTTATACTGCACCCCGAAGTGCTCGAGATGCTCCTCGATCAACTTCCAGCAGCACTTCCAGGTGTGGTGGAAGTGCTCCGTGGGAATCTGGCTTCTCTTCCGGGTGTGATGGAAGTGCTGCAGACCACGGCTCCGGAGCTGCCCAGGTGCCCCCTGTTGGTGGCCACGGGCCCCAGCAGGGTTGAGCTTCTCAACCCAGGGGGGCTGCCCTGATCTGTCCTCTCCCCAGAAGGGCATCCCGACCGGGCAAGGACCCCAGTTGTCTATTACACTTTACCCTTTCATATCTACCATTACATAGTGCCTTTCATATGTATCTGCGCCTTCATGATTTTCTGATATTCAGTAGTGTCTTTAATCTGTCCATATATGTTCACTGATTTATATTCTTGAAAAGGTGACACTATTTATATGATTTGCTGATGCATACAGTATATTTTTATGTAACATGTAAAAATGTGGGTCTGTTTTATTTTTTTACTCCTCTTTCCCTTTTTCCTTAGTTTCTGATTAGGAATCAAAATCCCACATTGATGAAAAAACCACAACAACAAAGAAATCTCGTGTGTCTTTTTCTTTCTTTCTATTTGGTTTTCCAGCCAAACCACCCCAAAAAAAGAAACCCTACATCACAGTCGTGTCAGAGGAAGCCAGATAAGCCATTTATTTCCCGACTCTGCGGACTGCACATTAATCAATGCCACACATTACATGCATTAAAGATATTTCTCCCTGCCTAATGTATGAGCCGAAGCAGCAGGCAGTGCCAAGTGCAGTCGATGCACTTTTGCATTGGCACCTGGTGACCAAATAAAGCAGCGGACCTGAAATGAGCAGCTGATTTTTTTTTTTTTGCTCATGTCCTCCGAGAGACCCACATGGGCACCGGCACAGTGGCCGGTCTGGTGATTCTATGATAAGCTTTGCTCTTCACCTGCATTTGCTCTTTGGTTTACACTTGTGGTCTCAAAGAGCAGCACCTTGATGTCAGTGCTGTTTAAAGGACATCTGTATGTATACACAGAATGGGACATTTATACATGTTGATAGAGAAGCAAACATTGAATACCAAGGTAATTGTACAGGGCTATATAAAAGTCTGAATTAGCGTACGCCGCCCTAATGATTTACTTCATGAGGTAGACGTACATCAGCAGCAGTATCTGCTGAGGGCGAGGCAAATTGTAGTATAAACGAGAAGAGTTCTGTCAGATATTTGAAATATTTAAATGTGTGCTTCAGTTTACATGTTTAAAGTCTAAATATTTGCAGCTGTAATAGAAATTTGTCATTTTTCACACTCTGATACAGATCCATAGGGTTAGATCCCTAGTAAAGGATCAAAAATAACAGCACATTTGTAATCAGTCAGTCAGTCATTACCCAACCCGCTATATCCTAACACAGGGTCACGGGGGTCTGCTGGAGCCAATCCCAGCCAACACGGCACAAGGCAGGAACCAATCCCGGGCAGGGCACACACACCTACACACCCAGCACACACTAGGGACAATTTAGGATCGCCAATGCACCTAACCTGCATGTCTTTGGACTGTGGGAGGAAAGCCATGCAGACACAGGGAGAACATGCAAACTCCACGCAGGGAGGGCCTGGGAAGCGAACCTGGGTCTCCATACTGCGCTACCACTGCGCCACCGTGCTGCCCTATATGCGAGTGGATTTATAAAATATTTTTTGTACAAAGCACAGTGACATATTAAACTTATACACTTATTACAATATCCATCCATCCATTATCCAACCCGCTATATCCTAACTACTGGATCACAGGGGTCTGCTGGAGCCAATCCCAGCCAACACAGGGCACAAGGCAGGAACAAATCCCAGACAGGATGCCAGCCCACAGCAGGGCACACACACACACACACACACCAAGTACACACTAGAGATAATTTAGGCTCACCAATGCACCTAACCTTCATGTCTTTGGACTGTGGGAGGAAACCGGAGTACCCGAACATGCAAACTCCACGCAGGGAGGACCCAGGTCTCCTTACTGTGAGGCAGCAGCGCTACCACTGCGCCACCGTGCCGCCCACCATTTGTAATCACTAACCTTGAAATAGTCTACAACAATACCTTACATGCTGATGTTTGAAATATGTCATGTTCATATTCAAGAAGAGGGTCTATTAGAGTCATAGGACTACTGCCAAAGAATCAAATATCAAAAATGTGATCACAGTCGTGATCAGCAACCTTGAAATAGCATAAAATTACACTCCACATGCCTATAATACCAGTCCCTATTTTTCTGAAGTTTGGAAGAAAAGAGCAGACTACGGATCTGCGCTGGTACATGAAAGTTTCCCCCCTGTTCAAATCTCATTACTGCCAGAAGGGATCCTATTCTTTTGGGCCCCTTAAGCAAGGCCCTTAACATGAAAATTGTAAAGGGTCATGCAAAAAGACAATTTCCCCTCAGGGATTAATAAAAGTATCAAAAATCACAAAAAAAAATTACCTGTGGCATTGAGGTCACTTGATGCGGCATGCACAGTTTCATGTCCTGCCATTTATTTTTGCTGAAGACACCAATTGCTTCACTCTTTATCAAGGGTGCAATTTCCTGCACAAGATATGGTTCAAATACGGCCTATAAATTGGGTCCTTTAGTCTAGGTGGGCAAAAATGGGGGGGGTTTGGGGGGAAATGGAGGGTTGCAGTCACCAAAAGGCTTGACGTCGTGCATAACTAGACATCAAGAAGAGCTGAATGGTTTATTACATGTGGGGGTTTTCTTGTACTGGTGAGTCAGGAGGAGCCAGACAATAAAGCTTAAGTGATTTCAAAGCATTCAGTAAACTCTGATGGACACAAAAGAAAAAAAAATTGCAACAGTTAAACTGTCATCTACCTACGCACTGAGCCAAACGTCATACTTTAAGTGTTTTGTTTATGTCTTGGAGATGTGGATCCCGTTCAGACTAAACCCGAACGATAGTGAAGAGTGGTAAAATCTGCCAGTGGAAAGGTTCGGCCCACTGGGTTACATCATGCAGTCCCATCCCCTCCAGTTTCCTCCTGTCATTGGGTTATAACTTTCTAATAAGGAAAAAAAAAAATGCACAAGAAAGAAGGTGCGAGGTGCCACATTTGGCTGTGACGTCTCAGTGACACACCTGACGAAGGCTGTTGTGGACGAAGACTTCAGACAAGACAGCAGGTGTGGTTATATAGCAGCTTTATATTTCAGCGTCACAGTGAGAAGAGTTTCAGAAAAGCAGGCAATCAATATTACATGACAGCGTCAGGGCTCTTCTGAACCCCGTCTGTTGGGTGGGGCAAAGTTTTTATACCCCTAGAATGCGTGATTTAATATCATTATGAAATGCAACAGTCGACAATTTTATTTTACACAATCCTTGAGCCCCTTTAATGCCCCTTGTGCGACGTG
Organism: Erpetoichthys calabaricus; assembly: GCF_900747795.2. Taxonomy (NCBI): domain Eukaryota; kingdom Metazoa; phylum Chordata; class Cladistia; order Polypteriformes; family Polypteridae; genus Erpetoichthys; species Erpetoichthys calabaricus. Next base: position 186,244,760 of record NC_041402.2, on the reverse strand, counting down.
ATTTCTTGGCCCCTTTGTTATGGCGTTCAGATGTAAACTAAGGGAAAACGTGATAAGGCAGACTCATGTGTGGAATGCTTAGACCTTGAGTCCTTTGGACAAATTTTTCTGTTTGCTCAGCAAAGCATGCTGTATGGTTTCATAAAGCTTACTTCTCCAACATGAATTAGTACAAGGGAACGAACAGAACATTCATCTTCCACACTGTACAGCCAAAATGTGGTGCCTTTTACCTTCTTTCAAGTTCAGTGCCGAAACAACCTTTTAACATTTTTTCCTTTGCAGAAGCACGTGGACACAAGCCCCTCACTCACAGTTACAGTAGAACCTCTGGTGTTTTCAAACACGTACAAATCAGGTTACGATCAAAAAGTTTGCCAAAATTTTGCATCTGTGCACGACCACACACTCTGGTGACGAACAAAAACATTGGCGGCCAGTTTTCCTACACGCACCAATGATTTCCCATTCTCCGTTTCCCATTTTCTTTTGTTTGCGTATACAGGGCCTAACAAAGCAGCTGATGTTGCAAAAGGAGTTATAATGTTAACCAAGCAGAGACCTCAAGTGCTGGAAGAGGTGGAGAAACTGTTGCTAGTGTGGCTGAACGAGAAGCAACTTGCAGGGGATAGCGTAAGCGAGGCGATCGTATGCGAGAAAGCCAGAAAGATTCATGGCGATTTGCTGAAAAAAAATCCTTCTTCGAGTGGCAAAGGAGAGGAATTTAAAGCCAGTAGAGGATGGTGTGAAAAGTTTCGCAAGAGAAGTGCCATTTAATTTTTTTCCCTGTGCTTAAAACTCGCGAGCAGTTCATAAGGGTCTAGCGTGAACTCTTACAATGTTAGTTTTCTCTGTTGTTCAAGGTTTTCTCAGTGTTATTCAATGTTTTTACATTTAGTTTACTATAACACTGTGTGTTCTATGGTATAATTAACTATTTTTGTGCTTAAAAAAATATATATTTACATACAGTTCGTAGTTCTTACGGTCTGGAACAGATTAATCGCATTTACATACAGTCTTATGTGGAAATTACTTTCAGGTCGCAACCAAATCGGGTCGCGTCCAGAGTTTTGGAATGAATTACGGTCATGACCAGAGGTACCACTGTATGTTGTTTCACCTGTAAGATTAAAATGTAACACGTATAGCCAAAAGGGCTCTCGGAATTTTTTTTTAGTTCTGCTGATCATATCTACTGTGGCATGTATTCAACCCCCTTGAAAGTCATCCTCATTTTCTGTGAACTCTTATGTTGTAACAATACATTTCCTGTAGATTTTTAAACTGACAAACTCCGGAGTTAGTTGTTTCCATAGGTATTCAAGCCGTACACGTTCATACTTTGTCGAGGACCCTTTTGCCGCACTTAACATCCTTCATCCTTTTCGGTATGTAAGTATGTATTTCTTATTTTTGCAAATTGTTCACAGGGAATTCTTCCCCATTCTTTCTCGAGATCTTCTAGGTTGGTGGGCTGGTGTCTCTGGACAGCAGTTTTCAAAATAGTGCCACAGATTCTCGATAGGGTTCAGATCAGGGCTTTGACTTGGTCATTTCCAAAACATTCACCTTTCTGTTTTTGGGTCATTCCCGTGTCACTTCGGCCTTATGCTGAGGGTCATCGGCCTGCTGAAAGATGAATCTTCTCCTGAAGACTGGAACAAGTTCTCCTGTAACATTGTGCACCATTTGTGCCCATCCATTGTCCCGTTAACACTTAACAGGATTTCGAGTCGCAGCACGTGAAAAGCATCCCCATAGCACATGGGTGGGCAGATTCAGTTCTGGAGGGCCGCAGTGGTTGCAGGTTTTTGTTCCAACCCAGTTGCTTAATTAAAAACCAATCCTTGCCAATTATTTAATTTCATTGCTTGTTAGTGCTTTAACTCTGCTATATCAGGTAATTCTCATATCCTAGATTTGTTTTCCTTTCTAAGGATATCATCCAAATGATTTGAAGTCCAAAACAGACAAGTTATTCTCAGTGCTTCACTTTTTTTCTCTTCACTTTCCTTCCAAGTATTTAATTAACCCCAATAGTGCATAATAAACACACACGGGTGTAAATTTTGTAATTTGCATCTTATTGCTAATAAAGAGCAATTAAAAACCAAGACTACAGCTGTTTTAAACTAAAACAAGCAATAAGGGTTCAAAATCTTAACGAGCGAGACAACTAAAGTGAAGCAGAAGTGTTACTTGAGCAATAAGAGCTTCTTATTAAGCAACTGGGTTGGAACGAAAACCTGCAGCCACTGCGGCCCTCCAGGACTGAATCTGCCCACCCCTGCCATAGCATGATGCAGTCACCTCCATATTTCACTGTAGGTGTGGTGTTTCTTGAGGAATGAGGAGCGGTACTTCTACACCATGCACACCTCTTTAAAGTCTGGCCAAAATGTCCCATTGACCATAAAACCTTCTCTCACATCTTAATGGGTTCTTTATCATGCTTTGTAGTAAATGTCATACCTGTTTTTATGTGGTCCGTCTTAAGGAATGGCTTCTTTCTTGCTCCCCTTCTTCCATTGAGGGCTATGTTATGGAGAGCTCTTAAAATTTCAGAAATCTGAAGCTTCACTCCAGTTTCAGCCAAGGAGCATTGCAGACTTCTGAGAGGGACGCTTGGATTTTTAGTTGATGTCTTACGCTGATGTTTAGTTTTGATGGACGGCCTGTTCTAGTAAGAGTCTGGGTGCTGTGATGAACCTTCCACTTTCTGATGATGGATCCAGCAGTGCTTAAGGAATCATTCAAACAGGGTCTCAAAACCGGCCCGGGCATCCTTCAACGAGTGAGGTGACGAGGTCAACCCATCCGGCCTATTATTCATTGTAATTTTCTTAAAATTTGTGATGACAACGCGGCTCGCTACTTGCTATGAGCCTATGATATGAACTCTATCTAAACTGTTGCCAAACTTAATCTGTACACTGTTGTTTAGGCACAACTTAAAATTTGAAGACATGCTTAGAAATAAAATTTAATGAAAAATAAAAATGTAGTAACACAGCTTACACGCATTTAGAGTACATGTCAAATGTCAATGTCATGTCCAAGTGCCAGTACCCTTGTAGGCTAGTAGCTTACTTACGCAGTTCGCTGCTTTTAGCAGCCACATCATCAACAATACTGTTAGTGTCAAGTTTGGCTAGGATACTTTTCTCCACCGACATTAAGATGAACGCCTCAAGATGTTCTTGCGTCATTGTGCTTCTCATCATAGAGAATGATCTTTCGCACTGCACTTGCGACACAGGCAGCGTTAGCAGGAGCTTGTAGGTGAGAAAGAATATTTAGAATTAAGGTGCGTCAGTCTTTCCAAATAATAAAAGTATGATGCTAATAGAACTATAAGAAGTGTGACACTTGTGTATTAAATAAGAATGTTTTAAGTTAACTGAACAAATGTAATCTAATGAAGATACTAAAGCTATAAGAATGTAATTTCTTATAGTTAATGTAATGTAATGTACTAAATAGGGAATTCCCGGACGTTTCCCATTCCCGGGAATGAAACTGCTGGAATTCCCGGCTGAACGGGAACGGCCAAGCTCGCATATATAGCGTGTAAAAGTGTAAAAATCGATCAAGAAATAACAGAGTTATAGTTAAAAATAATTAAGTGACACGTTTTTTTGGCCCACAGTGTAGCGTGTTGCTCATTAATTCAGTCAACAACAGACCAGCAGCAGTCAGTCTCCCGGCTCCCACTAAGACTGAGCACAGTGGACTGGGAGGTGTCTGCACTCTGCAGCTCACGAATGCCGGGACGGGGCAGAGTTCATTGACGTCTGTGCTGTTGACAGCTTTGAACAGCAACTTGAAACTAAAATGCGTCAGTATGTTGCATCCGCATTATCTGGGCCAAGAAACTTGCCATCACAGAATGATGACAAGAAACTGGATGCATCAGTAAAACCTGAAATGGCGGTGTTTCAGAGCAACGGCAAGTGTGGGCTTTGTTTATAACAAGTGTATCAGTATCTGATGACTGTGCCGCCTGCTTTAGTGGAGGCAGAGCGTGCTTTCTCAGTGGCTGGCGTACTCTGCACGAAGGTGCGCTCTCACCTGGACGACCACACGCTCGACACGTTGTGCTTTCTACACTTACTACCGCAACTAACTAGATACATGTACTTACATGACAGCATGAACTGCTTGTAGTTAAGGTTAGTCTTTTATTGGTGTCAACATATTGCAGTAGTTTTATTAAAAATAAGTGTCGCTCGTTCTAAAACCGTTCACATGTGAGATGCCCGTGCACTATGTCATTCCCAGGAGCCCGGGATTCCCGGGAATGGATAAACCCATCCGGGAATGGATTCCCTAGTACTGAACTAACTTTTATGTAACACTTGATATTGTATAAGGTATGTGCGTGCAGAAAGAATGAGGAAAAGAGTATTGCCTAAATCTGTGTAGGTTGCACACATCCTGAGACAGTTAGCTGGGAGGTCGCTGCAGTTGATCTTGTACATATTGATGCTTACAAGGGCTATTGCTTAAGACTGTGACTGTGGTAATAACTCTTTTAAGTTAGAAACACTGTGTGCTCCTGTATGTTCCAATCCAGGGTGTGACCGTAAGCTATAACAATCTATGTATGACATCAAAATGAACTGCCGCGTTTCTTTTTTTTCTTCTTGTCAACAAACTTGAGTATTAAAGGAAGTCTCTTCTTCCTGCTGGCAGGCTAGCTGCCTGTAGCAACTTGGTGCTGCAAGCCTCTCTGCCACCAAGAATAAAGAAATTGCTTTTTACTTTTAATTGGTGTCCACCTTCTGTTGTTCTTCGACTTTCAGCGTTCACATAGGCAAACCCAATGCTCTTGTAAGCAATCAGTTAAGAGTTCAACCGGAGTAGCACCTTGTAGCAGCATAGAGGACAGTCTTTACAAGACTTGCATGTTGACCCAGTTGACCCATCTTGTTCACGGTCACTGTTACTGTCATTCTCCACAGTATAAGCATCTGCTACTGATTTGTTTTAAGTGTTGACCACTGCTGTCCAAAGCTTTGCAGTTCTCTTCGTAGTTGTTCAGCAGTGACACCATCATCAAATCTGAGCAAATGTCTATGCAGCTCTTCCATAACTCCCAAACTGATGACTGAAATGTTCCATCAACTTAACGATAAACTATAAATGTTCCGTCCTAATATGAAAAATTCCTATCCTGTGCTTTATAACTTCGTTTTATCATATTCGCAGCTGAAAACCACTAATTATCGCTCACGCTGATGACCAGAGAACAATAAAATGCATAATACGCTGTCTAAACTAATTATTAGTACAGAAAAATTTAAATACTAGATATGAGATAAAATAAATTGCAACAATGTATATGCTAACCAAAATGTAGTGGTATCGAAACAGAAATCGGCAAAAGGCAGTTTTGACCAAATTTTTCACTGCAACGTTGTGTACTGACAATTAAAACAACTTGATGACGTAATACGGCCTGTTATATAGGACTACAGAAATCTCAGTACCGGACAGATAATGTTTAGTAGTTTAGAAAATTAATTTGAATGTCAAACAGCAACCAGTACATAAAATGTATTTCATGAAACGGCCGGCCCATGACCAGTCCAGACCAGAGTCCGTGGCCCACCGGGCATTGCCCATATGCCATAATAACCAGTCCGCCCCTGCATTCAAACTCTGATTTTTTTTGTCTCTTTTTCCTGCGTTGTGCATTTCAATGACTTTGTTTCTCACATCAGCAGAATGGGCCTTTGTCTTCATATTTACTGTGATTGTGCAACAAAGACTATGGCTCTAACAAAGGGGACTTTTAATATCCAGAAAGATATAAAGGACTTACAAGTAGTACCTAATTATGTTTCATCATAACTGTCAAATGACTGTCACCTTTGTGTCATTTATGATTAATCTGTCATTTGTGGTAACCTGGAGCTTCCAAAACACAGAGGTTTAAAATACTTAAGCAAACATTAACTTCTGAGTTTGTCTTCTTCAGTTAAATATCTACAGAAATTAATTGTTACAGCGTAAGAGTTCACATTAAAAATATTGAATAGATAAATATAAGTAAAAATCTTTTGTCATGGAGAAAATTAGGATGACTTTCAAGGGGACTAAATAAATACTTTGGCACTCCACTCAATTTTTAAAAATCCATTGAAAGGTTTTTGTACCCTTGGACACTAATTATTCTCAAAACTGATCTCTCTGGCCCTGCCCACTCATGCAAATTAAGGAGCAATTGGCCAAATCAGAGGAGTGACTTTTAAGGCCATCTGCTGCTTAGGAGTAGGGAGGTGTATAAGAATGGCGAATTGTTTGCTTGAAATGGGTTTATCAATATTGGGGTGGGTTTTTGTAGGACTGTTGTGGGATTTTGGGCTGTAAAGTGCTTGTCAAATCTGGCAACGACTGGCAGCGACATGCATTCTGAAGTACAGAGTGAGGATTTGTCTTTGTTAAGGAAAGGCGTCCATTAAATGACCGAGCTGTTACACGGTGTGTGCCTCAGTCTTTCTATGTCGGAATTCATTAATAATGTTATACTTTGTGGAGTTTTATATTTAGCAATCAGCGGTGGCTATGTGGTGACACTGGCATTTCTAAGGGTGGTTTAAGTCCCTGAATGCCCTCTCACAGAGCCACTTTTGGAAGCTGGAGTACTTGCGGAGTGACCCACACAGACACAGAGAGACCATTCACACTGCACACAGACCAGGCTCAGCATTTGAACCCAGTCTGCAGCTGACTAAATTAACACTCCTAGATTTTGGGTGTGGGACGACATGCAGACTCCACAGAAATGATGCGCTGGATATGAACTAAAATGCTGGGTCTGTGAGGCAGCAGTGTTGACCTCTCCAGTACTCTTAATAGTCTCATTTTAAATGCCGACATCACCTTGGAAACCACCTATGAATGAATAAATGTCATTAAAAAGTGCTATAAATAAAAATGAGTGCATCTGAAGAGCGGGCACGGGGCATGTATGGTCAGCAGGGTCTGAGTTGGTGGCTGCTGACCTCAGCCCTCCACAGTGTCCTTATACCCTCTGAGCTCCCTGTTAATGATTTTCTTCATTTTTTGTGTCCTTCATGTATTTAATTTTTTTCTATCACTCTCTAAGATGTTTAATGGGTTTCTCTCCCAACAATTTGTTCCTGCAAGGTAATAATTTTAAATTTAATCTTACAGCTGAAGATTCTCTCACTTGATCGAGTACCTCACAAACGAGCGCAGCAGTTTAGCAATCACTCTTTAGTAAAAAGAGACCAAGCCCAATTCTATATGTGTGTGTGTGTGTGTGTGTGCACTAACACAAGTGTGGGAGTGACTGAGTGAGTATGTGTGTTTAAAAATGGCAGCTCATCTGTCCATCCATTTTATAATCTGTTTTTCCAAGTCAAGCCAGTGGCTAGTCCTGAACAAGGCACCAGTGCACCACAAGGCACACACACACACAAAACTGGGTTAGTCAGCCTGTTTGAAGGATTTGAGAATAAAACCCACCAGACACACAGAGAGAACGCATAGTGTCTACACAGGCAGTAACCGAGGGAAAAAAGAGACGCCCAGGGTGCCATCATGACAGTTAGTGGGCATTTTTATCTCAGGGTCACTGGTAAAATCACAGCAGGTGATCTGGGCATCCCTGACCCCACCACTTAACCTGCATGTGTGGAATGCAGTGCTGGATGAATAAAAAGCCATCTGGGGATGAAGTGCTAAGGCAACAGCACTAAATAAAATGAAAATCACTTGCTATATTTGCTTAGTCGTTACAGCTGACAGCTCCACGATGAAAGACGCTACACTAAATTGCAGCAATTATGTGTTACTATATCATATGATCTAGCTATCTAGAGATGGTGGGCACTTCAAAACATAAACTTAGATGAGCATTACTAGAGATAAAAGGCACTATATAACAAAGTCACATTTGCAGTGCTGTACTGTAGATGACTACTTTACAGATGACAGGCAGTGTGTAACAAAGACAGTTTGGTATTTTAAGTACTATAATAAAAACCATGACAAAAGGCACTATATTATATAAAGTTAGATCAGCATTTTTACACTACTATACTATATAAATATAAAAGCACTATATAATATAGTTAGACGAGCATTTCTGCATTGGTTTTTTCTGTAATATACCATTTAGAGATTAACTGCACAATAAAGCATAAACGTAGATCAGCACTTTTACAGTACTTTATGATGACTTAGAGGAGAAAGGCACTCTATTATATAATGTTAGATCAGCACTTTTGCAATACTGTACAGTATAATACACCATTTTAGTGATAAAAGGCACTATAAAACATAAACTTAGACCAGCATTTTTATAACATGATATTGTGTGACTGTTTGAAGATGAAAGGGACCATATAATATAAAGTGACATGAGCGAGTTTGCAGTGCTATTTTGTATAATACTGTATGCCATTTAGAGATAAACTGCACTGTGTAACCAAAAAAGGAAGATCAGCACTTTCACAGTAGTATACTACTACATGAGTAGTCAGAGGTGAAAGGCACTATATAATGTCAGATGAGCATGTCTGCATGATTATACTATGTAATATGACTTTTTAGAGATTAACACACTGTAATGTAAAGTTAGATGAGCATTTCTGCAGTACTGTACTACATAATATGACTACTTAGAAGTGAAAGGCACTATATAACGTCAGATGAGCATGTCTGCATTATCATACTATGTAATATCACTATTTAGAGATTAATGCACTATAATATAAAGTTAGATGAGCATGTCTGCATGATTAAACTATGTAATATGACTTTTTAGAGATTAACACACTATAATCATAGTGAGAACATTGAGGAGGTTCTTGACTGCACTACTGACTACATCAACTTCTGTATGGACATTGTAGTTCCAGTAAGAACAGTATGCTGCTATGCTAACAATAAGCCATGGATTACAAGTGACATCAAGGGCCTTTTGAACCAGAAGAAAAGGGCTTTTAAAGGCGGTGATCAGCATGAGCTCAAGCGCGTGCAGAAGGAACTTAGAGTCCAGCTCAGGGCGGCGAAGGAGCAGTACAGGAGAAAGCTGGAGCAGAAGTTGCAGAATAACAGCATGAAGGAAGTGTGGGATGGGATGAAGATCATCACTGGCTGCAGCTCGAAGCGGGGTGCCACCATCGAGAGACACGTGAAGAGAACAAACCAAATAAACAACTTCTTTAACAGGTTTGACCACCCTAACCCACTCTCACCTCGGAGTACTGCACCCTCCACCCATCCTTCTGCTGATACCAGCATAGGAGAGACATCCCCACCCACAATTACAGCAGCACAGGTGAGCAAGGAGCAGAGGAGACTTCATGCCAGCAAAGCAGTGGGTCCAGATGGAGTATCGTCATGACTGCTGAAGGTCTGTGCGCTGGGGCTGGGGAGTCCTCTACAGTGCATCTTCAACCTGAGCCTGGAACAGGGGAGAGTCCCGAGGCTTTGGAAAACATCTTGTATCACCCCAGTCCCAAAGGTATCACGTCCTAGTGAGCTGAATGACTTCCGGCCTGTCGCTCTGACGTCACGTGATGAAGACCATGGAGCGGCTGCTGCTTCACCACCTGAGGCCACAGGTCCGCCACACCCTCGACCCTCTGCAGTTCGCATACCAGGAGAAGGTGGGAGCGGAGGATTCCATCATCTATATGCTACACCGATCACTCTCCCACTTGGACAGAGGCAGTGGTGCTGTAAGAATTATGTTTCTGGACTTCTCTAGCGCCTTCAACACAATCCAACCTCTGCTCCTTAGGGACAAGCTGACAGAGATGGGAGTAGATTCATACCTGGTGGCATGGATCATGGACTATCTTACAGACAGACCTCAGTATGTGCGTCTCGGGAACTGCAGGTCTGACATTGTGGTCGGCAGCACAGGAGCGACGCAGGGGACTGTACTTTCTCCGGTCCTGTTCAGCCGATATACATCGGACTTCCAATACAACTCGGAGTCCTGCCACATGCAAAAGTTCGCTGACGACACTGCTATCGTGGGCTGCATCAGGAGTGGGCAGGAAGAGGAGTATAGGAACCTCATCAAGGACTTTGTTAAATGGTGCGACTCAAACCACCTACACCTGAACACCAGCAAAACCAAGGAGCTGGTGGTGGATATTAGGAGGCCCAGGCCCCTCATGGACCCCGTGATCATCAGAGGTGACTGTGTGCAGAGGGTGCAAACCTATAAATACCTGGGAGTGCAGCTGGATGATAAACTGGACAGGATTGCCAATACTGATCCTCTGTGTAAGAGAGGACAGAGCCGACTATACTTCCTTAGAAGGCTGGCATCCTTCAACATCTACAATAAGATGCTGCAGATGTTCTATCAGACGGTTGTGGCGAGCGCCCTCTTCTACGCGGTGGTGTGCTGGGGAGGCAGCATAAAGAAGTTGGACGCCTCACGCCTGGACAAACTGGTGAGGAAGGCAGGCTCTATTGTAGGCACGGAGCTGGACAGTTTAACATCTATGGCAGAGCGACGGGCGCTGAGCAGGCTCCTGTCAATCCTGGAGAATCCACTGCATCCACTGAACAGGATCATCTCCAGACAGAGGAACAGCTTCAGTGACAGACTGCTGTCACCGTTCCGCTCCACTGACAGACTGAGGAGATCGTTCCTCCCCCAAACTATGTGACTCTTCAATTCCACCCCGGGGGGGGGGGGGGGTAAACATTAACATCATTTAAAGTTATTGTCTGTTTTTACCTACATTTTTATTACTCTTTAATTTAATATTGTTTTTTTTTGTATCAGTATGCTGCTGCTGGAGTATGGGTATTTCTCCTCGGGATTAGTAATCTATCTATCTATCTAATCTTAAATTAGATGAGCATTTCTGCAGTACTGTACTACATAATATGACTAGTTAGTGGTGAAAGGCACGATGTAATATAAACTCAAATGAGCATGTCTGTATTGTACAGTGATCCCTCGCTATATTGCGCTTCGCCTTTCGCAGCTTCACTCTATCGCGAATTTTATATGTAAGCATATTTAAATATATATTGTGGATTTTTTGCTGGTTCGCGGGTTTCTGCGGACAATGGGTCTTTTAATTTCTGGTACATGCTTCCTCAGTTGGTTTGCCCAGTTGATTTCATACAAGTGACGCTATTGGCAGATGGCTGAGAAGCTACCCAACTTACTTTTCTCTCTCTCTCTCTTGCGCTGACTTTCTCTGATCCTGACGTAGGGGGATTGAGCAGGGGGGCTGTTCGCACACCTAGACGATACGGACGCTCGTCTAAAAATGCTGAAAGATTATCTTCACGTTGCTACCTTCTGTGCAGCTGCTTCCTGAAGCGACATGCTGCACGGTGCTTCGCATACTTAAAAGCTTGAAGGGCACGTATTGATTTTTGACTGTTTGTTTTTCTCTGTCTCTCTCTGTCTCTCTCTCTCCCTGCTCCTGACGGAGGGGGTGTGAGCTGCTGCCTTCAACAGCTTTGTGCCGTGGTGCTTCGCATACTTAAAAGCCAAACAGCCCTATTGATTTGTTTGCTTTCCTCTCTCTTTATGACAGTCTCTGCTCCTGACGCGCACTCCTTTGAAGAGGAAGATATGTTTGCATTCTTTTAATTGTGAGACGGAACTGTCATCTCTGTCTTGTCATGGAGCACAGTTTAAACTTTTGAAAAAGAGACAAATGTTTGTTTGCAGTGTTTGAATAACGTTCCTGTCTCTCTACAACCTCCTGTGTTTCTGCGCAGATCTGTGACCCAAGCATGACAATATAAAAATAACCATATAAACATATGGTTTCTACTTCGCGGATTTTCTTATTTCGGGGGTGGCTCTGGAACGCAACCCCCGCGATGGAGGAGGGATTACTGTACTATGTAATATGACTATTTAGAGATTAATGCACTATAATATAAAGATAGATGAGCATTATTGCAGTACTGCACTACGTAATATGACAAATTAGAGGTGAAAGGCACTATATCATATAACGTCAGATGAGCATGTCCTACAGTATTATACCACATAATATGGAAGAGTACGCACTAATACACCACACAACAAACCACCTCAGGATCCCAGATTAGGACCCGAGTGCAGCCAGGCAACGCGTGACACCTCAGCACCACACTAGTTAAAATGGAATGGAACCAGTGTGAGTTTTTTCATGATGACTGGAGTGCCAATCCCACCTCCCTGCAAGTTGGAGGAGCTGCTTGCAGGGTTGGGTGCAGATTAACGTCATTCCCAGGACAGAGCAATTGCAGGTTAAGGGTCTTGTGGAATCGCTTCTGCCATTTATGGGGTTCAAACCGGCAACCTTCCAATTGCCAGCGCAGATCCCTGGCCTCAGAGCCACCACTCCCACCAATATAACTGTTGTGGTGCCCGGCGGGCATCCATGCCCGGTCGGGATGCCCAGGAGGATTGGAGGAGGGCTTGTGCCTCCTCCAGGACACGAGGGGGCATCCTCCCTGGTTGTATTGGGGGCCACGGGTACAGAGCTTGGAAGCTCTACCCTGTATGGGCCCGTGGTCACCGCCAGGGGGTGCCCCAATGCCTTGGGAGTGTTGGACCTCAGTACTTCCGCCACACCGGGAAGTGCTGGGGGGAAGAGAAGAGGGGACACCCGGAGTGCTTCCGGGTACACAGCCGACACTTCCGCCACACTGGGGAGTGTCGGTGGAAGATTGTCGGGGAGCACCTGGAGCACATCCGGGTTTGCATAAAAGGGGCCGCCTCCCTCCAGTCAGGAGCGAGAGTCGGGTGGAAGAGGACGAAGCTTGGAGGAGAGGAGTGGAGGCGGACCAAAGACTAAAAGGCATTGTGCGTGTGGCCAGGACTTAAGGGGTGATTGGTGCTGAGGCACTGGGTCGTGCTCACTATTATTGTAAATATTGTGGATAATAAACACGTGTGTGGTAATACCATCATGTCTGCCTGTCTGTGTCCGGGCTGTTCCCCACACTGTTTAGAAATGAAAAACATTGTATAATATAGTTAGTTGAGAATTTTTGCAATGTTATGCTGTATAACAGGCTATCTACTGTACTTATGAAAGGCTATTCTGTATAATAGGCTATTTAGAGACTAAAGGCACTATATAACAAAGACAGATCAGCCCTTTTGCAGTATTTTGAAGGCACCTCAAATATGGACACCAATGAGACTCTTTGCAATGTAAAAAGTCTATTATGCCCACATGGGGTGCACAATGAAAGGCGCTACATAAAACAAACCTGGCCTGCCTTTAGTGCAGAGATTTCTTGTCCTCTTCTGCGTGTGCCTACAGAGGCGGCACTGAAAAGATTCAGTACGTTATTTTCTGTTAAAAGGAACTGTAATCACAGTGCTGGCTGCAAGACACCCGGAGGGCAGGGTCACTGGAAATGTTACTACTGTCGATAGGGGGCAGCACAACTTTCTTCTCGGGCACCAGTATAACGTCAGGACCCAGAGGAGTGGGTTTAAGTATGCCAGGAGTCTTCCATGTGTTTCCTGAAGACAGGTATTAGCTCTCTGGAAATGTGTTCTTTTATATTGCGGCGTTTTAATTAACCTGAATTATAAATTATTATAAATTAAAATGGTTTTACCCCACTCAGCATGCAATGGCGGTTACAAGCTTACACGACAAGTTAGGATAATTCTAGCTCTTTAATAACGGCTTACGCTGCATAATTAACGGGGAAGACACACCGCAGTACTCAGTCCAAGGGTGGGGACCTTGCGTATGGAGTTTGCAGTCATCGTCACAGCGCTTGGAAGGATTTCTCAGACCAAGTCGACATAGTCTCCTGTAGTCCGGGCGTCAAGTCTCCCAATGGCTGGCAATCCTCCAAGATGCTTTATAGTATTTCTCCACGTGCAAGCCCCCAGATGGCACAGAGCCCATTTCCAAACAAGGGTACAAACTTTTAGCTGACATCAGACAGTAAGTTTTTATAACACACAGTTCTCCTTCAGGCTGACGACAGTCCTCCAGCTGTCCCTGTTTGTCTTATCCTAATGCTTGGCCCAGCAATTCTGAATACTGACACTCTGTGCTAAATCTGGCTCAGCTCTGCATGCTTACAGAAAAGAAATGAATTTATACAGTTTAAACAGATAAAGTGACAATTAATCTCAATATTGTAACAACATTCATATAATAGACCACCCTTTGTCACTGGATCTGTGACAAAACAAGTCCTGAGGATCTTATACACAAAGTAAAAGGTACTCGATCCCCCTCTACAATGTAAACAGCTCCTCAAGAATGTTTGTAAAGTCGTGGAGTGTACTGCCGATCTAGCTCCTGCTTCACCCGTCTAATACGCAAGTGTAGGTAAATATTTGTAATGGTGAAAATTATAACAATAATAATTAACAGTACAATTAGACAGTTACATTTAACATGGTGTTACTACATAGTGATCATTATATTTTATCAGTTATATCATAGCATCAGATATTATAATTCTATATAGCATCTTAATGGATTTTACTATTCTTTGGTACTCATAACATTTCTACATTCAGTATGTTGCTATATGTACCCCACCCTTGGACTGAGTACTGCGGTGTGTCTTCCCCGTTAATTATGCAGCGTAAGCCGTTATTAAAGAAGCTAGTTTCATCCTCGCTTTCATGTAATTTTATAAACCGTCATTTTGCATGCTGGGCGGGATAATATTTTTGTTTTTTTTATTAAAATTCAGGTTATTAAAACGCCGCAATTAAAAAAGAACACATTTCCAGAGAGCTAATACCTCTCTCACGGAAACACCATGACCTTAGGTGGCAGCAGAGAAACTTATCGAGTGTTTGGCTCCTGATTACGATGACCAGGGTTTCTGGGATATTGCAGAGACACCTTGGGGGTAATTAGAGAAGGCTTTAACTAGAATACCTCCAGGGATAGCCCTTTCCTTACCCTGCACATAGAGGACAAGCTTCCATGAAGGGGCTTTAAAAGGACCTCCTCATCATAAGCCATGTAAAGAGTCTGGAGGAGGTTGAGGAGATGCCAGGGAAAGAGGGAATTGAACAGAAGAAGCAGGAGATACCCCAAGGTGGACAAAGGTACACTGCTTATTTATTACCTCTGAAAGGACATCCTGTACCCTTACTGTTATCTTTTACCTTTGGGTGTTTTTCTTTACGTACTTTTGGCCTTTATGGAAAATTCATTAGGCTACTAACCAGCACTACCTCCAAGTCAAGTCATCTTGAAAGGCACTATAAAAAACAAATCAAACTTTCTGTGGACCCTCCAATAGGCTGTCCATCCATCCATCATCAAATCAACTTTATCCATGTCAAGGTCCTGAAGTTCATCTGAACAGCAATTAGTGCAACACCAAAACCATTAAAATATACAATATGGCTATTTTGAGATATAGAATTCTACTGATGATAGATTAGTATTTCTGCACTGTTTTATTCAAAAAAATAAGAAGTAAAAATAAAATAAATTGTGCACAATAGGGAGCGTTATTGAGCCCTCTGTGCACCCTGAATACACTCCAGTGAGGCCAAAGCATTACTCTAAAAAAGGGAACAAAAGAACAAAAGTGCCGCTGTCCTTAGTGGGCAGTCGGTCAGAAACACCAAACATACTCCAGAACTCTGCATCATTCACCTTCCATAGCCCTTTCATGTCTTCCTACCACCCAGTCCACCTTCCAGCAGCCTCCAAGTTGGTTTGAAAAGAGCAGCTTATCAATCAGCTCTGGTTTCCCCCCTGAACTCCATGTGAGGTCTTGTCAGCTGTGTAGAGACACTGGCGTCACATGGCTAGAGCCCCCTCTGGTGGCCCCTGGTAACCAATACACTGCCAAACTTGGTCGATTACATGGTCAGGCAACCTCCAGTATGTTGGAGGTCTTTTTGCATAACCTTTTACAGTGGAACCTTGGATTGCGAGTGTAATCCGTTCTGGAAACATGCTTGTAATCCAAAGCACTCATATATCTAAGCGAATTTCCCCATAAGAAATAATGGAAACTCGGATGATTCGTTCCACAACCCAAAACTATTCATATAAAAATGATTAATACAAAATATAAAGTAAAAATACATCAAACAAATTAACCTGCACTTTACCTTTGAAAAGAATCGCGACTGGTGTGAGGGAGACGAGGGAGAGGAAAGGAGGAGGAAGAGGAGGGTTATCGTGTAGGACGAGTTTCACTCTAAGGCTAGGTGTATACTTCACGCGACACATGCTGCAGCGGACACTCCTGCTACGCAAGCGTTTTACTGTTTATACTTGCACATGTAATTTACGTAAATCTGGAGGAATCTACCTGGTGGCAGTGCGAGATATCATCACGGTGAGAAGAGGTTCGGCTTCGCTGTGTTGTGAATTGCCTGGAACAGCCATTAAATTCCGATGACACCATGCCACAAAATCTCTGAAAAGGATGTTTAATGATTAAATCCATCAATCCGGGGATGTGTCCATTCCAGTAAGCATTGGGCACGAGGCAGAAACAATCCCTGGATGGGGCATCAGCTCATCGCAAGGTGAATACAAGCACACAAACATTCAATGGAGTCATTTTAACGACACCAAATCCCCAAATCTGGATATCTTTGGAAGGAAACTGGAGCCCACTGTGGAAACCCACCAGGAAAACATGCAAACTCCAGGCAGGGAATACCAGGAACGTGACTCCCTACAAGACAGCAGTGCTACCGCTCCGCCACTGTGTCACCCCCATGTGAGTAATTATTAACAGTATTAATTATTTAAACAAAATTAACGATTTATCTATAAAATGTAACATACACACTTTAATGCATTTCATCATGAAAGTGATATCAGGTATACTGTAAGTCTAAAGATTCTAAATGTGCAGAGAGTTGGAATATCATACATGTAATGTGTTCTGTGTGGTGATCTATTGCTGCTTGCTGCTGCTGTCAGGTCAGGAGGAAGTCCAAGAAGCTCGTAGCGATTAAAAACTGGGATGACGTTTACGACGGTCTGCTTTAATGATAAAGTAAATTATGAGGTTAAAGTGGACATTTCGAGATTAAAGCAGAAATGTCCACCTTAATCACAAAATACACGTTTTCACCATGTCCTTCATTTTTTTTTCTGTGGCTCAAATACAATGCTGTACATTATGTTGCTGTTGTGAAGGTGCAAAAAAAAAAAAAAGACAGCACAAAAGACGGTATGTCAGACTTAAAATGTATCGTGTCATTACGATCGGGAATATGCAACGCTTGAACATAAAAGCACCACAAATGCATCTGAATGTCGGCATTTTGCTTCACCACATCGAATCACTCATCAAGCACCGAAGCGCACATATCGATTCTGTAGGATCCTCAAAGCGGCTTCCTGTCACATGTAAATAGAAAACAGAGACTCTGACGTCACATTCCAACTTTTATCACACTGCATCCCCCGACTTTTTGCTGGTACAGCAACTCGCGCACGCGTCACGTTAATAAGATGAAGAAGAAGCGGTAAGGATGTGTTTCTTCACACAGAGAACTATGGATGCACTTAATGAGTTACCAAGTAGTGTGGTAGACAGTAGAACTCGGGACATTTAAAACTTTGTTATTTTTGGAGAAATTAGACAGATAAAATTGGCGAGCGCTGTTGGGGTGATTGGCGCATTGTTGTCAACATTTTAATAATGCTCTAATAAATCAAAGTGTGGAATCAATTTTTGAAATAAAAAACAATGACCTTATTTACCTTGTGTACTTCTCAATAGACGTGCCTCTCAAAAGTAGCCATATCATCTTATCTTCTTACATAATACGCTACCGTGGCTGTCCATTTGTTTGTCCAGGATTTTAAATCACCTGTAGCTTGCAACCATTAGACCTATTGACCCGAAATTTGGTACACATATACTACATGACCTCTTCTGTTCGGTTTCGGGGTGATGATTTTTATTTATATTTTATTTTATTGTAGAATCAACTCTCGGCAACAGCCAGCAGGGCGGCCGTGTGGCGCATACATACGGGCGCCGTTCTCATCCCTACCACCTGCGCTGTCACTTCCCCTACCTCTTCATATCTTCAATCATTCTTTAAGCAGATTGAAGACTTAAGTACCAGCTTAAATGAAAAATTAAAGAAAACGTACTAAGTAATTGCAACACAAGCACTGACTTAAATCAGTTTTAATGCGAAAGAAGAGAAGAAGCAGGCCACTAGGGTGGAGAAGAGCTGCTCATGAAGCAGCAAGCGCATCAATCTCTGAGCAAACGAGTGCTAAACGTACAGAGAAAGAGAATGAAGACTAGGAATTATCAAGTCAAGTGGATTCACTGCATGTTATTGTGCAGTGTGCCGTTACCATATATATATATATATATATATATATATATATATATAGAGAGAGAGAGAGAGAGAGATAAAATCCAACATGTGTCTGCTTTTCATGAGAGAACTACTTAACGGATTTAGATCGGGTTTATTTCAGTAACTTGCTTGAACATTCCGGTTGATTTTGCGACATATCTCATCGCGCTAAGTTTCATAGTTTGGTTGCGGTACCGATTTATTTGCACAAATCCAAGAGACACACAGTGGGCCAAGGGGAAGGGGATGGGGTCCTTCTTACTCACACACCAGCCTCGGGGCATGTCTTACCTAGCGAACGAGAGAACTACTTAACAGATTTAGATTGGGCTTTTTTGTAGAATTTGCCTGAACATTCCGGTTGATTTTGCGACTTCTCTCATCGCGCCAAGAATCATAGTTCGCTTGCAGGTGCGATATATTCACGCTAATCCGAGACCGAGGCAGCGGGCAGAGGGGAGGTGGAAGTGTGACATCAGGAGTAGGAAGTCAGTCTGTCTCTTGTGATTTCTCTTCTTAGCTAGCGATACCTTTTTTTGTTTATTGATTTTTAAAGTTTGTCCTGTTTCACTACTACGCGGACGGACCCGCGGGGAACGACTAGATTGCTAATAAGTTATTAACTGACCAATCACGTGTTTGACACCCTCATACACCAGCATGCTCATGTGATGTACATCCAACAGACATATTTCCTGAAAAACCAAAATATCATAAATTATTACAAGTTAACTGATTGACCAACTTGAGTGATCAACACACCTTCTGCAGCCCAGCAAGCTCACCTGATGTACTCCTTGAACGTCGTTATATCATTTAATATTAAAGCTGACTAACTGACAAAGTTGATCGATTAAAACTCCCTCATGCCATCCAGCTCACATGAGGTACTTGCTATTGCTCAAACATATGATATTCAAGTTGAGTGACACCTGCCTGGAGTGCTACCCGGCTCACCTAGGTGCCAAGTCCAACACAGCTGTAGGCCCATACTTTTGCTAGGTATCAATAAATATTTACCCACAGGCAATTTGTCATTTGATGGCAGCTCTCCGGTGTCTTAATGAGCGCGTTGCTTGATTGCTTTGTTGACATAGATGTGCAATCAGTACACCAGACACCCTTAATTGCACAAAACATCTGATTAGATTGCTCCTCAATACAGAGCTAAAACATGTTCATTAATCTTTAATATCATCTAACTCATTCCACCATGCAGTTTGCGGAGTACTGGGCAATTTTATTATAATATTTATTTATTTATTTAATGTTCTGCAACCTTTCAAAACAAATCCATTTGTCGTGTATGATTTTCTGTTGTCCTCTGCTAGCAGACTCATTAACTGCAGCATGACTTGCGCAGCCTGTTTGAAACAATGCGTGTCAGTTTCAACTCACTTAATTAACAGCAGATTTCTTATTAACATGTAAATTAACAATAGTTAAATGGCTAATTACTCTTAGCACCATCTACAGCTTTATCAGTTTATTTTCTCCTCATACCGCTTTCTGAGTTTCTGGCTGGCACTTAAATTTTGGGAAGAATTCTGTAAAATAATTTGGGTAAACCATACAAAAGTGTAACAAAATGAATAAAAACCAAACAGATTAGTTAAAAGAGTATGGGATTAGCACCATTGCTACCAAATGAGTTTTTACTAAAGCGATAAAACTTTTTTAAAAGTATATTTTTTTTAACCACCAAGGAGAAGTTGGTTTCACATGACCTTTGGGGGTCAGAGCACAGGGTCAGCCATCGTACAGCGACGACATGGAGAAATTTTCAAGTTAAGGGCCTTGCAAAAAGGGCCCAACTGCATAGGATCCTTTCCGGTAGTAATGGGATTTGAACCAACCAGTGGCATAGCTAGGGGCGGTGCTCAAATTGACAAGGCCAGTTTTAATAGATAATCGCCGATTAGATAGATAGATAGATAGATTAAAGAGGGGGCATGGTAGTGTGGCCGGAGCGGTTCCCAGGCACATCCGTAATTGAAGCCGGGAGCTACTAATCGCCACACCTGATCCACGTCCCTGTAATATATAGTGGAAGCGCGCGGCGGATAGGAGGGAGCAAAAAGGAAAGAACAGGCATGGAGGTTAGGGGAGAAGAAGGTGGTAGGAAGGAGAAAACCGGTGCACAAGCAAGAGCAGGCTCATTGAAGGTTGAATGCAGCTGGTAGGAGAGCCCTGGAGGAGTGTTTGGCCAACTCTCAGGGGGGCAGATTGAAGCGGTGGCTCCAGCTAAGCAGTTTTGAGGAGCTGGAGTGACCGGCAGAGGAGATGACTTACCATTGAAGGGAGCGGCAGTCAAAGAGGCTTTGGGCGTGTTGAGCCCCAGCGTGAGCACCCTGGCCGCTGGGGTGGGAACCCAAGTCTTGGTCGGGCTGGAGCCTTACGTAGCCGGGGATCAGAAGGCTACCAGACCAGAACAGGAAGGAGCTGCATTTGCTGGTAGGGCGACTCCCCTGTTGCTGGGCCCATATGGGAGAAGCGGGGGAGCCGCCAGTAGAAAGAAGAAAGCAATGGAGTTTTAAGACCAGACTGCTTCCAGCCATTGTTTTAATCTCGTTTTAAAAAGGATTTATTTATTGGATTTTTAACCTCCACAGTTCACCTGCTTTAATGGATTATTTATTTAAGAACTATTTGAGACACTGCACTTATTTATTTGGACACTGCTTTTGGTTTTGTTTTTAAATAAAAGCACTCTGCACTTTTTTGCACCATCCCTTTGCTTCGTTGTTGATGTCTTCACTGTCTAGCTCATCGGTGACATTACCGAAGGTGTCGGGTTCGAGAGCTCCCCAGAAGCCAGATGGGAGCATGAAGCAGAACACACATCGTCACAGGCGGGCAGATGGGGCAGTCTGCCCTGGGTGGCACATTTTTGGGGGAGACATTATTGGCTAAAAAGCTCAGTACAATTCGTGTGTAAGCAGCAGGGTTTGGAAAAATATCACTCATGAATGACAAAAGTAAAATTCTCTGATTTTTATCTACAAATGCTTCAGAAATAATTTTCAGACTGTCCTTCTGTGAGGGCATAAGACAAAGCAGTTGAAATTTATGAATCAATAACAAAAATAAACAAACATTGCACCGAGAATATTTTCTAGGAAGATAACTAATTTAAAATTTATAATTTTGTTTCGTTATCAATACGAATGCGTTCTTGCTCTGTGCAGAAAACATCGCCACCTATCACTTGTACACTACACTGGTTCAGGTTTTCGCAGCATAATTATATTAAATTAATAATTAGAACATGGCTTATCAGTGTGTCTATACTATATTCTTGTCTAGTTGATGCTTATAAATAATTAGATATGAAAAATGATTGCTGTTTCTCTATATATGAATAAATCTTAATTTTTCTCTATACGTCATTTTAATTTTCTATTTAAATACTGTGGAACCTCGGTTCACAACCATAATTCGTTCCAAAACTCTGGTTGTAACCCGATTTGGTCGTGAACCTTAGTAATTTCCTCCATAGGATTGTATGTAAATACAATTAATCCGTTCCAGACCGTACAAACTGTATGTAAATATATACTTTTTAAAGATTTTTAAGCACAAATATAGTTAATTATACCATAGAATGTACAGCGTAATAGCAATGTAAAAACATTGAATAACACTGAGAAAACCTTTGAACAACAGAGAAAACTAACTCTGCAAGAGTTTGCGCTATAGCGCTACCAATCTGCTCGCTAAAAACACTTTTTTTTTAATGAGTTTTAAGCATAGGGAAAGAAATGAACATTTGAAAAATCCATAATTTAATAAACCACCAAGAAAAGTAACATTGCAACAATGCATGCTACGAACCGATCGCTGTAAACAGAAGTGAAGTGGAGGTTAAAATCCAATAGAAAAAAGTCTTCATTAAATACAATGAGGTTACAACAATGCTGGAATCTGTCTCTTTAAAAACAAGTCCTTATGCGGCCAGCCCTCTCTTTCTCTCGTGTGTGTGTGTTTCTCTCTTGCTCGGTCGTGTGTGTGTGTGTCTCTCTCTTAACGCTGCACAGGGAATGCACAGGGAGATACTGAACATGTGCGGAAATCATCGGCGCGCACAAAGCGAAAGGGAAACTGGCTTGTTTGTATACCGAGTGTGTGGTCATGAACAAGGTCAGTTCTGGTGTCTGTTCATTAGCCAAGATCGCAAATATTACATAACCTTTATTTAGCAAATCTCTCTTAAAAAGGCTTTCCGGGTTAGAAATGTTTAGGCTCTGTTTTCTCAATGCCTGATACAGGTTTTGACATCAGGTCATAGACGTTCACAGGTTATGACCCTTGCTTTTATTCCTGAATACGTCTCTTCTTTGGTTCCATGTCTATTTTCTGTCCGAGTTTCCATCCTTTAGCACAACAAACATGGGAGTTACCTTTGTGGCCTTTAGGGGGTCATTTCATCTCTCTTTCAGATTTTTTCAAAAATGTCAAGAGTACCTTTTTTGTTGAATAGTATCTCATCCTTTTTGTCTAAAACTAGAGTTTCAAAAACTGCATCTGTGGCACACATCACAAGCCTACACCTGACATGTATGCCTTTAGAGAGACCCACTGCTGCTGTGAGTTCAATAGAAACATCCCTCTATATACTGCTCAAAAAAATGAAAGGGCTACTTTTGAATTCGAGTATAGCATCAAGTCAGTGAGGCTTCTGGGCTATTGATCTGATCAGTTAAGTAGCAGAGCGGCTTGTTAATCTGTTTCAGCTGCTTTGGTGCACTAGAGGGGCAACAATGAGACGACCCCCAAAACAGGAATGAATGGTTTAACAGGTGGAGGGAGGCCACTGACATTTTTCCCTCCTCATCGGTTTTGTCACTTGTTTTGCATTTGGCTACGGTCAGTGTCACTACTGGTAGCATGAGGCCATACCTGAACCCTACGGAGGTGGCACAGCTAGTCCAACTTCTCCAGGATGGCAGGCACATCAATATGTGGCATTGCTAGAAGGTTTGCTGGGTGTCCCAGCACAGTCAAGGGCATGGAGGAGATTCCAGGACACAGACAGGCAGTTATTCTAGCAGAGCTGGACAGGGCCCCTCGTAGAAGGTCCTTAACCCATCAGCAGGACCCACCGGTATCTGCTCCTTTGGGCAAGGAGCACTGCCAGAGCCTACAAAATGACCTCCAGCAGGCAGGCAGACCACTGGTGTGAATGTCTCTGACCAAACAATCAGAAACACACTTCATGAGGGTGGCCTGAGGGCCCGATGTCCTCTAGTGGACACCGTAGAGCTCGACTGGCATTTGCCATAGAATACCAGAATTGGCAGGTCCACCACTGGCAGGCGCCCTGCGCATTTCACAGATAAGAGCAGGTTCACCCTGAGCACATGTGACAGATGTGAAAGGGTCTGGAGAAGCCGTGGAGAATGTTATGCTGCCTGTGACATCATTCAGCATGACCGGTTTGGTGGGGGGTCAGCAATGGTCTGTGGGGAGGGAGGGAGGCATATTTCGGAGAGACCTCAACAGGCTAGACAATGGCAATTTGACTGCCATTAGGTATCGGGATTAAATCCTTGGACTCATTGTCAGACCCTCTGGTGGTGCAGGGGGTCCTGGTGTACAACAATGCCCAGCCTCAGGTGGCGAGAGTATGCAGGCAGTTCCTGGAGGACAAAGGAATGGATACCATTGACTGGCCCCCACGCTCACTCGCCTGACCTCAATCCAATAGAAGAACATTGGGTGGAACATTATGTTTCGGTCCATCTGACGCCATCAGGTTGCTCCTTTGACTGTCCAGGAGCTCAGGGATGCCCTGGTCCAGATCTGGGAGGAGATCCCCCAGGACACCATTCGTCGTCTCATTAGGACGTTGTCAAGCATGCATACAAGCACATGGGTGCGGATGCAGGGAGTTCTGCATATAAACTAAGGAGTACGATTTGAAGTTGCTGCAATGACATTTCGGCCCAATGGACTCGCCTGCCTGCCGCATCATTTTTTCCCTTTGATTTTCGGGGTGTCCTTAAATTCAGCCCTCAGTATTTTGATCATCTTCATTTCCATTAACATCCCCATATCAGTCCATAGCAGTAGAGATAGCCAGCAGGATTTTTTCCCATTGAGGTCTGAGGTGTTTTCAAAGGGTTCCTTTAATTTTTTTTGAGTAGTTTATTTAGCCTGGTTTAAACTCAACTGAAATAACCTGATTATCTGGCTCCAAGGACTCAAAGGAGATGTGACTTTATCCTGCTCTTTATCACTGAACTATATTCGTATGAATTTGAGCAGCTGCACTTAGCTGTCTGTTCAATGTGGATGATTCAACTCTGTGTGAGTCATAATACTCCACGGAGATTACCCAACAATCCATGGCGTTGATCTGATTAATATCAAACTCTGTGGCATCAAGAGGGAAGACCAGACGGTGTCCTGCGGAAAGTCCTCATTCAAATGTCTCTGGCTCTCATTACTCAACAGAGATGACATACAGTAACTGTAGACATCTTGTGCATCTCCAATGTAGAACAACAACAACATTTATTTCTATAGCACGTTTTCATACAAATGATGCACTTCAAAGTGCTTTATGATGAAGAAGATGAAGAAAAAAGTTTATAAAAAAAATAAAAACACAAAAATAATACTAAGTAACAAAGAAAGTAAGGTCCGATGGCCAGGAGGACAGAAAAAAAACAAACAAAAAATAAACTCCAAAGGGCTGAAGAAAAAAAAAAAAAAAAATCTGCAGGGTTTTTATGAAGCCACAAGACCACCCAGCCAGCCCCCACTGGGCATTCTGCCTAATATAAATGATCTAAATCAGTCCTCATGGTTTTCGGGCTTCACGTTTAAGAATTAGATGATGATGATGGTCATGTGGACATCTGGCCTTCAATCTGTCAATGTAAGGTACTGCACGGTGCCCTGATCAGGTGATGGAGTGGCACAGATCATCACCACAGAAAACCGGTAGAGAAGAACAGCAGGGGAAGTAGGTGTTAGTACGGATTGAGGAGCTATGATAAAAATGATAATTAAATGCATAAACAGAATATCAGGGTTACACTAAAATGAAGTTCTGAGAAAGCCATGTAACAATAATGGAGTTTTAGCAGTTTTTTTAAAGTGCTCCACTGTATTAGCCTGGCAAATTTCTATCAATAAACTCATATTCCAGACTTTAGGTGTCTAACAGCAGAAGGCCAACTCACCACTTCCTTTAAGTTTAGCTCTTTGAATTCTAAGCAGACTCTCATTTGAAGATCTAAGATTACGATTAGTGTAAGGTGACAGGCATTCCAAAATATAAGATGGAGCAGATTATTGAAGGCTTTGTAAACCATAAGCAGTATTTTAAAGTCAATTCTAAATGGTAACCAATGTAGTGACATCAAAACTGGTGTGATGTGCTCGGATTTTCTTTTCCTAGTTAAGATTCTGGCCGCTGCATTCTGCACTTGTTGTAACCAACTGATGTCTTTGTTGGGTGGTCCTGAGAGGAGTGCGTTACAGTAATCAAGTTGACTAAAAACCCCTGCACTTTCTATGTACTCAGTGGTGATGACCCAACTGTATTTGTAACAGAGAATAATACATACTGTAGCATACATTTTTATTGTTTTTATTAATAATATATCTAACAATATAAATCTTTAAACAATTTCTAAACCATCTCGTTTTAAAGTACAAAGAAGCTGAATAAGCCAGGGTTTCAATGAGAAGATGAGCACAACATGTGCCAGTTTATGACTTAATTATTGCACCTCCCTTTCTTTCTTGTTTTTTGAAACTTCGTTTGTGTATTCCTTCCAAACTGAAGAACATGCTGACAAAGCAAGGCTGAGGGAGTTGTGCCAGAGCTGTTTCAATGGCGAGCCAGGGGCTGCAGAGCAACAATAAGAAAACACTTGCAAAGGCATGCTGCTCTCTGTCTCTCTCTCTATAATTTCCATCCTGAAAAGGCCGTACCTCCTTCCCTTGGCAGCCATATTCGAACAGAACATGCTTGCCGCCTGGCATTCCATCCAAGGGCCATGCCAGACTACAATGGAACAAGAGAACAAGGCAGAAAGTCACTTGGTAACCTAAGCAATGTGAACTGATTATTACCCAAGTCATATTACTATCATATATTACTATTTGATTATAATGTTGAGCATATCTGCTATATAACTGAAATGCTACTGTCTGTGTAGGCCATCTGAGCAATCTGATTGGTCACCTTTGGTGGCTCAGTGGTAAGGATAATGACACCATACGTTAGAGGCGGGATACACTTGACGCTCAGAACTCTTCCATGCATTCCCTGCACTTTTTTGATGCTTCATCTGGGTACCTTATCAGAAATTAATGCAACGTGTGTACGAGTTGCACTACCAGTAAAAATTTGGCTGGGCAGTGTTTTCTACTTGTACTGCTCTTAGAACTGGCACGATTATGATATGCGCTGCCCTCCTAGAGCGGCAGCAAAGGAAAAAAAAATAATCTGGGGCGCGAGTGACCAACACTATTTTCCTACTACACCACCCCAAATACAGAGACACACCAGTGAATGAAGGGTTATGTAAAAAATGATGATTGGATGAAAATATGCACACTTACTGTAACAAAAAACCCCTATATACATAATATCGTGCTGCAGCGCTTCCCACCCAACACAAATCATGGCACAAAACACTTTAAGCACATACGCTACTAATACAGAAATTTGAGCAAGAAAAAAAATAATTATAATGTATTCGTAGTCCTTTAAGTATTCTCTGTACGGACTGACTATCTCAGTCTGCGGTGGGGATTGAGGCGCCGAACTGTATCTCCTGTTCCGGGAAATGTACAGTCAACAGTTCCTTGTGCCGGCCTCTCAGGTCCTCTCCCGAATACCTTCACCAGAAAGTAAAAATAAATCATCCTGAACTGAACCCGGGTTGGTTCACCTGACATTTTCCATGCAGTGTCAATCTCTTTCTCTCTTGCCTTTTCCTGTGATGGCGTCCACTTCTCCCTTGGCTCTGCGCTTCCGCTCTCCTTTTTCCCGCCACCCAGTCACATACTGTTGGCTCCTCCCCATACCGTCTGTTGGCTCCTCCCCATACCGTCTGTTGGGCCCTCCAAGCCAGGTGCCGCCCTCCCCCATACAATTGGCCGACCTTACAAATTAAGCCATTCCAATAATAACAGGAATGGGGAAAGGTACAAACTCACAGTGACGCACACATATTCCAGACGACCGTTACAAACTATTGGTATGTGACACCAGCATCATTGTTTACCAGCAACATGGCTGAAAGCTTCGAGGAATAGCTGAAATAGCAGGTTAGAAATTACCATCTTCAATGTTTGATGAAGGCGGCATGGTGGCGCAGTGGGTAGCGCTGCTGCCTCGCAGTTGGGAGACCTGGGGACCTGGGTTCGCTTCCCGGGTTCTCCCTGCGTGGAGTTTGCATGTTCTCCCCGTGTCTGCGTGGGTTTCCTCCGGGCGCTCCGGTTTCCTCCCACAGTCCAAAGACATGCAGGTTAGGTGGATTGGCGATTCTAAATTGGCCCTAGTGTGTGCTTGGTGTGTGTCCTGCGGTGGGTTGGCACCCTGCCCAGGATTGTTTCCTGCCTTGTGCCCTGTGTTGGCTGGGATTGGCTCCAGCAGACCCCCGTGACCCTGTGTTCGGATTCAGCGGGTTGGAAAATGGATGGATGGATGTTTGCTGAACGGTTCGATGTGGTGAAGCAAATCATATGAATGTATTCATGGTGCTTTTCTTCATCCATTTCTCGCACTGGCAATACAAGTGTTGCATATTTCCCATCGTAATGATGCAATACACTTAAAGGTTTCACATACCATCTTCTGTCCCACTGTTGCCATCTTTTTTTGCACCTTCGCAACAACATCAGAATGCAAAGAATTTTTATCTTCATCTTTTTTCCCCTTAATTCACAACACAATGAAACCAGACGTCGTTTTAACACTGCACTGCCACCTGCTGGAATCCTCCAGATTTACATTAAGTACACAGGCAAGTGTAGTCAGTCCACTGCTTGCGTAGCAGATAGCAGTGTCCGCAAGGGTACTCATTGCTTAACGTCAAGTATATCCCCAGCCCTTAGGGGTACATAGTTTACTTCCTGATTGTGACTAACTTCTTTTTTATATTTATAAAAAAGGAGTTAAAAATGGAGCATTTCAATAATAATAAAACAAATAATTAACCGAGTGACACTGGGTCACTAAATACTAATGAGGTGCAAATCGAGACGGGAAGTATTCACAAGAATACAAATGATCTTTACACAGTGGGGTCATGGGGGCCCATCCACCATTGGTGTTAGTCAAAAAGCGAACAGCAGGCGAGCATGTTGTCACCAAATGACAGAGTTTGAGAAGAGGGCTTTACAGGAACTTGATAGAGAGACGAAGTGCCGGGCCAAGTGAGGCTGAAACTCACAAAGATAAAATGAGGAAAGTGTAGGACGAATGCTGAGGGTTCACTTAGGGCAACAAATATCAAATATTTTTGAATTTACTCTATTAAGTCTTTAACGGGTAACTTAGCTAGTTATCCTTAATCTACTCTCTATATATAAAATCCTAATCATTGTTCAATGATTTTATGTGCCATTTTTATGTCAGGCTTATTTTAAAACCTACATATATATGTTTGGCATCATTCTTTTCAGAATTTATCGAACGTTAATGTGACGTTGTTAGATTTTCAGATTCTTATTCCGTCTTTAAATTATAAACTAAAAGAATATCAAGAACTCACATCCCGCGAGACTACACTTAACCAAGAATGCCAAGAGATTTAACCAGGCCCAGGGCCGGAAATAAAAGACAGAGCAGGACAGCTGCTGTACAGGCTTTTAAATGTTCGAAGCGCAGATCACACAGCACGGCGGCAGCAGCAGGCCAGTAGCTGATCGAGGAAAGAGGAGGTAAAAAGAAAAACTGTATTTGTTTCCCATTGTATCCCCGTTTAAGAGGGGGTTTCGGAGAAGCGACCGCATCCCTTTGGGGTACGTTCAGCCTCCCTCTTCACAACGCGAGCGGCCGACTGCCTGCAACTGGGGGTTGGGCACCAAAGGCACCAGGGTGGCTTGCCCCCCAGTACACAAATAAATGTGTAACTTCTTCTCCCGCTTGTTCTGGTGCTCTATCTTGTTGCCTGTGGATATAGATATTAAAGGTAACGTAAAATATGAGGGCTATAGCAGAGATTTGGGGACATTTTGTTAAGGTCTACATATTGTAATAAAGAGTACAAAGGGAAGAATTGGATCACCTTAGGACCCTACCATGAACACAGGTCACCCAAATCAAGTGGTAATAAACTCAGTAGCCAGTGGAGAAGATAAGGACTACAACAGACTGTTAACTCTATGCAGGTGTTTGTACTCAATGGCAATGACTTGTCTCTATCGGTACTCAAATGAAGCTAACAATATCACACTTTATGTTTTCTCAACGGGGTGACCTGGATGTGTCCGTCTCTCTCTGTTCAATGAACTGCATGTAACTCTCTCTTCGTTCAGTGGAGATGGTCGACCTGTCTCACTTGAAAAATGAGAAACTGTTGCTTACCCTGGAGCTCAACTTTTTCTGCACATTCTTCCTCTTCCCTGCCAGAGGCTGATCACTTCAGCCTCGATCATGAACACACAAAAATTCAAGCCGCTTTAATTGCCCGATCCATTTGTAGACAGCGAGAGATTTAATTGAGAAAAGCAGATGTGGACGCTCCAGCATGAGTCTTTGATAGAAAACCTCTGGTTGGAGGACCTTGAGCAATTTAGAAAAAAACAAAAGCAAGAAAGTGACTCATTTGATGTCTCCTGTCTAATTTTTAACATTTCTAAAAATGCGGGGGTGGAGAAGCAGGAGTAGAAATGCAACTCATTCATTTATCTCATTTGGCCTCTGCATTTTGACGGCGCCGTCTTCATCAAGGCGCGAAAGCTCGGCAAACACGCTGCCGTTGGCCTCACACATCTGTTTTGTCAGTTTGGAAGCAGAAGGGCCTTATTTAGCTTAAAGCCATTGTGAAATTGCATCTCTACTTTTCTCAAACAATGCTGACCTGTAATCATGGTGCACTCCTGTTCAGACTACAACTTCTCATTTCATTTATCCTGCGAGGGAAAATTAAAACTGTAATTATTATACTAAAGACATGCAAATTAGAAAACAAGAAGGGAGCAGATGCTTGGTTTTCATGTGGAACGGTGCTGACAATATGCATTTTAATCTCCAAGGCCTAACTAGTGAGGTGAAACTACTGAATGTGACCTGAAGAGGGCACTGCAATAATTGGGTTATTGTCTAATTAGAATATTACAGCAATGGGGACAAGGACAGGCCATCCAGTCCAGCAAAACTCGCCAATTCGATTCCTCGAGTTTCTCTAAAAATATATCAAGTTGAGTTTTGAAGGTCCCAGAAATCCTGCTCTCCACCACCACACTACTTATCTGAGGTTCTTTGTATGAAGACAAACTTTCTAATGTGAGCAAAATCTGTTCTTCATTTGCCAGCCTTGTTCCCTTGTCCTTGTTGAATGATTTATTTTAAAGTAACTGGGCTGCTCACCCTTGAATAGTGCCGTGTCAGGCGGCGCTGCCCCCCTTAGGCTCAATACATAAAAGGCAAAACGTCTTCATGAATACAAAAACAGAAGATGACATAATTACAAAAAAACAGTATTTACAAAAAGAAAAATATATTCAAAACACACCATAAAAATAAAATATAAACAAAGAACGCTTCATAAGCCAGTGATTAACCCCGGGCTATTGCTATGGTATTCAAATTACCTTTCTGCTTATTTTTGATTATTTTGCTCATGTCAGTATTGTTACTTATGTTTATTATTTGTGCAACTATGAATTTATTTATTGCATGGCTATGTTCCACGTGTTTTGTGAATGGTTCCACAGCAGCAGCCCCCCTGACTATCACTGCATTGGGACTGTGCCAGTCCTATAAAGGCTGGGGAAACTGACAGTCCCTTACAATTAACTGAGTGCACTTTGTGCCAAATCTGCTGTCACTTTAGTCACAATCCCACAATTTAACTTCTATTATAATACACCAAGTATATGAGCACACGAAGGAGTAGAGCTACTGCTTATGCAATTGTGCACTGAAAAGTTAGAGTGCCTTACATTATGTACTAAATGTGATAAAATTTAATATTAAAGAGTCACGTAATAAAATAAGAGAAAACAAGACGCTACGGCAGCACATGTTGCAGAAAGAGTTAAATAAAATTTTTTTAAAAATCGAGGGAGTAAAGGGTCTCTACAGCCCCTGAATGAACAACAGAGAATAAAACAGGCCCACAGATTAAACTTATTGCAGGCCAAAGTCTTAGTGCATTAAAAAGTTTGACCTGTAGAAAAAACAATAAATGTTTCATCCCTACTTCAGACACAACAGTTGACAGGCTTATTCTGATTAATGTTTCCATAATTTAGAAATAGGATACTATAAGAAATGGGGCTGCAATGCTAGGTGTGCCCATTGATAGCAGACAAGGCTAAACTGTCAAAAGCCTGTGTGAACCCAAAGAGCATTCCTAATGCAGGCTGTAGAATCGATACCATGAAAAATGGGTACTGAAGCAATTTTAAAAATGTTACAAATGATACTTACCAATATTTTGATACTTTGACAACCACAGATTCAGCCAGAGTTCACAAACCATTTAACATTAAGAAACAAAAAATTCTTTCTTGCCTTAACCCCCTATATAAATAAATACCTGGAAAACACTGGGCACTACGGCTATCTGACGTAGAAAGATGAATGTTTCTTTGTCTGCTCTGCAAATCCACACTGTTAAAAATCTCTCAAATTCTGCACAGGGGAGGACCATAGGCTATGTATTGTTCCTATATTTACCCCTTTGGGCAAATTATTATTAAGTGCCTCCAGGACAAAGGTTCACTCCCAGGGAGTGCAAGATTGAAATTCAGGGGGTGTGACAAAGGAAGGCAGCATTGCTATTCACCAAAATTAAATTGAGTGAGATACATTGTCTTGACTTTACTGTGGCGCAATCGGTGTCTGTAGGCCATTTATTAGTTGATGCTCCTGTTCTACGATATGACAAGAATCAAGCACTGCGTGCACAATTGTCACCTGTAAGTGAGCCACAGAAACACTTGCTGTTGGTGATGCATTCTCTGCTGGCTGCATCTGCTCCTGAGGGTGGACCCCTTGGAGGTTAACTGATCTTAGTGCTTGATGGTGAGCAAAATCTTCAGTTTCAGAATCCTGCTGGCTGTATCCCTACCTGGAGTGGATTAAAGGGTCTGGATTGGTTGGTGAATCACCTTTAGCCGTTCACAAATTCTTCTTTAGACACTACCATTTAAAAGTTTGGAATCGCCCAGCAGTTTTCATGTTTTTGATTTTAAAGTTTTTTTATGTTTTTTTTTTTTTTTCAAATCAGGGTACCATTAAATTGGCTTAAACATAAAGCCGAGACAGTTCTGATGTTGCAAATGGCTCTTACTACTTGAAATGACTGAGTAATAAACTACACTAAGGGTACCCCATGCTGACCAGAGGGGAATAAAATTGCAGATATGCTCACTCAATACATTTTGGCCCCAAACCAAAATTTTACTGACTAAATCCACCGTAGAGGTCAACTATGCATATCTTTGCCAATTCTTAAAAATGCTTCTTATGCCCTGCACCCCTAGAAAATGTTTGATTTGTGTTTGCACCCTCTACAGAAGTAATATCACATTTAAAGATGAAGTCAAGTTTCTTATTTTTGAACAATAAAGTGAACCACATTCAGTACTGCGAATGAAAAAATTGAATTAAAAAACTTTTAACATGCATAAAATATAAATAAAATTTGAGCATGTTACCTTTACAGTTTAAATACAGTTTGTCTTTATACATACAGGTTATTTTTTATTGTCATTTAATTCTCGTACAACAAAATTCTGATGACAACTTTCCATGTGCAGCAAAAAAAAAAGGTAACAATCAAACACTACAATAAGACAGTGTTGTGGGGTACAGAATCTGTACATTTTGGTTTATATTTCCATTATATTTTGTTCAAGACAAGACAACAGAGGAGCTACATTCAGGACAAATCAAAGCGTGTCTTCTTCCCAATTATACCTCACTTTTAAAACAGCTGTTCCAACATAGAAAGGAAGATATGCTGGTGGCTCAGGCTATCAATTACTTAATAACCTGAGAAAAAATTGACATCTAATTATTTTACAGGCTTGGAAAGGAAGACATAGCGACACCTCAGAGAACATCAAAAAACTTTTATTGTTTGGGAAAACGGACAGTGAACTCATTCATCATATTGACACCCAGCCAATCAGAATAAATAACAAATCACATCTTGCAAAACCCCCCAGTAGGATTTTAGAATAAATATGCCTCGTCTGAGGAGCGATATAGTAAGGAAGGAGGAAGAAGAAGGGATGAATACATTGGAAGAGAACAGAGTGACGTCAACGTGCGGCTGTTTCCATCTGATCGTCAGAAAAGCATCATGAACAACGACAAGTGCTCGATCACAAGCCACCTGTGACATTCATCCTTCTCATCTTTACTTTTTCGTAAGCTTTTTCTAAAGACTAATATATATATATCCAGACTTTACTATCTTTCCTATTCTCTATTATTCTTTTTTCCACTGGTATTATTATCATTCCTGTAATAAATATCATGCTGCTTTTAACTTTCTATGCTTTGTCTTCATGTCTATAGCGTGATTGAAGTAATAAGGTAGATTTCTTTGAGCACCTGGTGCAGCTGGAGGTTTGCCATACGCTCCGTGCTGCAATGTTTATTAAGGCTGAGGGTGAGAGCTCCACCCAATAGTAGGGAACATGACGTCACATAAGGCATTCTTGGCTGATAAATGGCCGATAGTCAAGAGTGCTGAGCCTTTGTATGCTTGAATATTTTCTTGGAGACCAACAGTAATATTTAGGTCTGAGATATCATTAAAACATCATATGTTGTTCGTGCCGATAAAAAGTAAGTCTCATGAAGTGACAGGCTATGTTATTCCTAAGGCACTTGTGTGGTTTAAAGTGCCACAGGTTAACCAGCCGTGTGTTTGTCATTCATAGGACAATGTTGAGTTTCTGTGTGTATGCGTATAGCTATGTATGTGTGTGTTAATCTTAAAGTGCAACAGCAGACCAACCCGGTAACGAACTTGACGAGTACACTTACCCTTGAAGAAAACAGGTAAAGGGTAAGTAGAGAGAAATACTACGATAATACAAACAGATATAAAGGTTCTAAGAAATAATGACCAGGTAATGAAGAAAAATAATGAAGAAAGCAGTGTTCAGTTACTGTATACAAACTGACATTATGTACAGCAGGAACACGTGAAGCAAGTCGAACAATAACAGGCTTGAAGCGGTGGAGTAAAGAAGGGAGCAATGAGCACGACAAACAGCTGAGGAAAGTAAGGAAGCGAGTGAGGAGGCACATGAGCGCGGGATGTCGTTAATGTATATAGGCAGGGAGGCAACCACGTGTTAGGTGCGTGGACAGCGGCCGCATGGAAAAAAAAGGGGGACCGGGGGCGGCCCTTGTGGGTTTCTGCCATGAAATAAATAAGTCTGTAAACGGAAATAAGGAATGAAACCACCAAAAGGAGATTTGAGGACGATGAAATTTAATGTCAGTGAATGTAAAGAATTACACATAGGAAGTAAAAATGTGAGGTTTGAATACACAATGAGGTCAGAAAATCAAGAGTCCACCTTATGAGAAGGATTTAGGAGTCGCAGTGGACTATCCGACAGTGTTCAGAAGCCATTAAGAAGGCTAACAGAATGTCAGGTTATTTTAGCACCTTGATGTGTGGAGTGCAAGTCACAGGAGGTTCTGCTCAAGCTTTATAACACACTGGTGAGGCCTTATCTGGAGTAATGGGAGCAGTTTTGGTCTCCATGCTACAAAAAGGACATAGCAGCGCTAGAAAAGGTCCAGAGAAGAGCGACTAGGCTGATTCAAGGCTACAGGGGATGAGTGATGAGGAAAGATTAAAAGAGCTGAGCCTTTACAGTTTAAGCAAAAGAAGATTAAGAGGTGACCTGATTGAAGTGTTTAAAATTATGAAGGGAATCAGTCCAGTGGATCGAGACGGTTATTTTAAAATGAGTTCATCAAGAACACAGTTGGAAACTTGTTAAGGGGAAATTTCGCACAAACATTAGGAAGTTTTTCTTTACACAAAGAACGATAAGACACTTGGAATAAGCGACCAAGGAGTGTGGTAGACAGTAAGACTTAAGGGACTTTCAAAACTCGACTTGACGTTATTTTGGAAGAAATAAGTGGATAGGATTGGCGAGCTTTGTTGGGCTGAATGGCCTGTTCTCATCTAGACTGTTCTAATGTTCTAAAACGTGGGCAAATAACTGGTTCAATGGACTGGGAAGATCTATGTCATCGATGGTGAACAGAGTGCTAGTCTTATAATTTGTCAGTGTTTTGATTTCATTCCATATACTTGGGGGGTTGTTGGCTACAAAGAGTTTCTCGATGGGCTGTTTATATTTGCACTTGGCCTCTCTGATAGCTCTCTTGAGGGCCCCCTCGTGACACTTTG
This sequence comes from Erpetoichthys calabaricus, assembly GCF_900747795.2. Classification (NCBI taxonomy): domain Eukaryota; kingdom Metazoa; phylum Chordata; class Cladistia; order Polypteriformes; family Polypteridae; genus Erpetoichthys; species Erpetoichthys calabaricus. The sequence goes on along the minus strand of NC_041402.2, from coordinate 186,208,853 downwards.
TAAGCTGGCGCATCATCTGCCATGAAAGCCATATCTCGTTCTCTCGGACGAACCCGCACATGGTTGTTCATCCGCGGCTTTTGATTGGGAAATACTTTTATCTTTTTTAAAAGTACATTTCCAGCGCAGACATTTTTATATCCCAGGACTGCTGATGCATGTTCCTCTAGGTCTTCTCCCTGTGCAAGCAAGTCCCAGTCTGTGGTATCAAAACAGTCCTGTAGCATAAAGGTGGCTTCCACAGTCCATCCTCAGTTCATTTATAAAGCTTAGACCAGTTCCCAACCTTTTTTTTGGCCATGCCCCACCTAGGCCTCTCTAAAATCATGATGTCCCCTACTCTAACATATACCTTATTCTTATTATTCCTTATTCTTATTATTAGTCAAAAAGTGAACTCCTACTCACATGGAGGAAGCCCATAATGTCATTAATTTGGTCTAAACAAGCTTCCAAACAACATGGAAACAAAACAAAACAGGGAAAGGATAGCTGAAGTACTGACAAAGAAATCACTAAGAAATTGTTAAAAAAAAAATTATATGAAGTAATATGAAAATACAGCAAATACAGTTTTGAAAACGTATATGATACGTGATATTCATAAATATAAAATAACTAACGACAGCTTTTCTGTAAAATTTTGATCATTTTATATTTTTGTTATATTGCAAAATTATATAATCATTGTTACAATTCGTATTATTTCAATGGTAAAATAACCCAAGCCGGTTGTAAAATCAAATGAAAAGGTTCTTCACCATCCCTTCTATGTTTTATATATATATATATATATATATATATATATATATATATATATATATAAACATCTGTAAAAAATAAAAATAAAAATTATTTGTTTATTTTTTTCAGTGAATTTCTGTTTTTTCATTTTATAAATTGTTTAATGTACCTAAATTCTTGAATGCCCCCCCCCCCCCTTAAAAAATCAAATTGCTCGCCAGTGTAGCGTGCGCCCCACGTTGGGAATTAATCGGCTTAGACACTTGATTGATGATCCAGGTAGGGGTGGGGAAGCTTGCATGAAACACAGTGAGAAAATGGCATACGATCAATGATTGAGGGGTTTGGGACATTGGAGACCCTTGTGTATCAACACGTGGTGGCACACACAGTCTATGAGCTTTGCCCCATGATAACACCTGCACTCCAGTTCAAAATCAGAAGCTCGGCACAATTAAAATTGCTGCACGACTGCCAGCAAGAGAGATGGACTGAGTATAAGCAGCAGGTGTTGCATCCAGTTCAGCCTCATTGCAAGATCCAAACTCCATTCCCTAAAAAGACAGAAGACACAGCTCACACCCCAAAAGGTACCATGAAAAACAAGGCTAGTTAACCAACCCCTGAAAGGTGCTATATAAGGAATTGCTGACTTATCACAGGCAAGTCAATTTCATCAGTTCCCCAGTGCCCACTTCAATGGTGGGGTAATCCTGGAGGATTTAGATTTTGAAGACATGACTCACCCCCATAAGGTGTATACAATTAAAAAGCATAGATGCATGTTATCTAGACCACTCAACTGGGACCTCCAAACTGTCCAGGTGTATGCTCATTCACAGCACACATGTACCATGCAACAATCAATAATACTGATCCTTGGGTGCACAATTTGACGAGACCCACATTTTGGACAGTATAAAACATATTTGGCACACATACAGTATCTTGCTACTTGGTATCAAGGCCATCAAAACTGACCATCATAATCACTGTCAAGCAACTGATGTCATGGTCTCTATAGGGTACAGGACTCATAACAATGACAATTCTAATTTACTTCATCAGTATAGTAATATCTTGGTTTAAGAATGAATGTCCTTTATAATGAATGAATAACTCAAAACTTGTTCAATAACCCAATAAAGCTTGACATCCACATGGACTCAGCCCTGAAAGAACATGCGGCTTTTTAAAGGCAGGTCAACATCTATTAGTTCCCGATGCCGCCCCCCCAAGTGCCAGCACTTGCCCAAATGAGGCCCAGGGGAGCTCTCCAGCAGAATGGAGATGCAGCACCTCTTCTGTAAGTGAATTAGAAATGAGCAGAATTTAAATACTGACTTTTTTTAATCTTATTCTTTTCCAGGAGTGATGTACACCTTGGGAAAGCCTCTGCTCTGTCTCGACTAAGTCAATCAATCCTAAACATATTAGTAGCAAAATACATTCAGCAGATCAGAAAGTAACTCAATTGAAATCGATGGCTCTTTATATGACGCTCGTTCCTTCTCTGGAGTGGACTTGGTGAACTGTGCAAATTGAATTCCAAGCCGAACTCTCACACAGATTTTTCCTTTTCTCATTTATATATTCTGACTGCACAAGGTCCAGCATATTCAGTAAATGGGCTCCCTGGCGCCTCTCGTATGGTCTGCCTTCCTGACACACAAATAATGCATTAGCAGAGCTCCTCTAGTGCATTTTATTTTTTTTTTTTTACAAAATTCCACCTGGGTGGGTATTTCTCTTTTCTTTTTTTTGGTTGCCGTTTTAAATTACAAAACATACTGTAACACCTTTTTTAGCATCTTTTGAAAGGTTTGTAAGAAGGGCAGCCACAACTGCGAACCTGCCATTTAAAAAGGCACTGTGCTACAAGGGTCAGGTCTGAGGACAAGCTGAACACTATGAGTGCAATGGGAGCATAGAAGGGCATCCCGGTGGGATGAAGGCACAACTCCTTGCCAAGATGGAAGGTGTCAGGGGATGGATGAGTAGAAACCAAAGGCCCGGTGCAACTCCATACCCCATACGTTAGGTGGCAGTGGTCATTGGAGGTACCTCACCTTGGATACTCGCATTGGCTCATAGGATGTGGAGTCCAGAAGTGCAGCCCTGTTAAGTTCCCTGGGTGAAGCAAGGTGGTGCTGTCAGGGGAGGACTACCCTGGTTCCCAAACAACCCATAAGTGCACTCCACAAAGCATGCTGGGTCACCGGAAGCCTTTCTGGGTCCTGCATAAAAGGAGCCCACTACCTTACCTCAAGGAATAAGAGTTGGGAAGCAGCGGGTGACACTCAGCTGGAGGTGGAAGGAAAGGAATGAGTTTCATTGTTCTGTATGATTATTGACTGTGCTTCATTGTACAGGATGCTTGGTAGATTTAGAAAAATCCATTATGTGAACCTGTGACTGAGATGGGCGTTACTGGCTCTTGGTTTCAGCTCTCTGTGATGGCCCCTAATGGTTACAAACAGAAAGACAATGTGCCAGCAGGGTGGCAGTGTCGGTTTTGGGGGGTCACCCATGTTAAATGGCAAAGAGTTCCATCCATCCATTTTCCAACCCGCTGAATCCAAACACAGGGTCACGGGGGTCTGCTGGAGCCAATCCCAGCCAACACAGGGCACAAGGCAGGAACCAATCCCGGGCAGGGTGCCAACCCACCGCAGGACACACACAAACACAAGCACACACCAAGCACACACTAGGGCCAATTTAGAATCGCCAAATCACCGAACCTGCATGTCTTTGGAATGTGGGAGGAAACCGGAGCGCCCGGAGGAAACCCACGCAGACACGGGGAGAACATGCAAACTCCACGCAGGGAGGACCTGGGAATCGAACCCAGGTCCCCAGGTCTCCCAACTGCGAGGCAGCAGCACTACCCAAGTAGCAAGTTAATTCGTTCCCAAAATGTGTTTTATATGGTCCAAAATATGAGCATTATATGTGTGGCCCATTTAGGACCCATCAAATTGTGCACCAAAGGATTATGTGGGGCCCATATGGGTTTAGTACACTGTTACTGATTGTCTGGTAATGGAGTGCTGGGAATGAGCAAATACCTGCTCAATATGGGGGTCCCTGAGGATGTGGGTTTCAAATCCCATTAGTGACACTGTATGACCATGAACAATTCACTTCACCTGCCTAGGCTTGAATTGGAAAAACAGAAATTGTATTTCAAATGTTGCTAGCTATGTTGGATAAATGTGTCAGCCTTTATGTCCATAAATCTTTCATTATTTAAAATGATTGCATCAAACATAGGTGCATGTTATCTAGACCACTCAACTGGGACCTCCAAACTGTCCAGGTGTTTGCTCACTCACACACTCATGTACCATGCAACAATCAATAATACTGTACTAACCCATATGATCCTTGGGTGCACAATTTGATGGGATTCATATAGATCCACATTTTGGACAGTATAAAACATATTTGGTACACATACAGTATCTTACTACTTGGTATCAAGGCCATCAAAAGTGACCATCATAATCACCGTCAAGCAACTTATGTCATGATCGCTATAGGGTACAGGACTTATAACAATGACAATTCTAACATACTTCATCAGCCTAGTAATATCTTGGTTAAAGAATGAATCTCCTTTATAATGAAGCTGCTATTTAACATGCTCAGCTCAAGCACAAATTCAAGTACCAATCTGCTAGAGCACTGTGGTGGCCATGGTGGATCCTTCTTACAAGTCTTAGTCTATTGTTAAAATTATGTAATGCTTGAAGTTACTATACTTCAATGTCTATGCTACATGAGTAGAGTTCTACCTGTTTTATAAAACGTAGATTACACAAAGGTTAACAGTTCTTCTTCTTTTGGCTGCTCCCGTTATGCGTTGCCACAGTGGATCATCTTCTTCCATATCTTTCTGTTAGAGAAAAGAAATGCCATGGAGCAGAACCATTGGAGTTATTAGCACCTGGCTATGAAAAGAGCCAGTGAAGATCATGGAAGACGGTGTGTGGATAGACAGCACTTAAAGGCTGGTGGAAGGTGTATCTCCTCTGCTAAAATTCATTGGCCTGGGTACGTGGCCACTGGCTCTTCTCCTTAGGGACTGTGGCATTAGATCACATTATGCAGTTGGGGTGATTTAGAGGGTCTGTAGCTTAGCGGCTGGTGAATGGTTTTAAATAATTAAATACTAGGGGGCTCTGCCCCCTGCTCGCTTTTCTCGCCAACCCCCGGGCCAGCCACTTCACGTCTCTGCCTCTTATGTACTGTATGGGTAAAGCAGATGTACAATTTAAACAGATGGTTATTTTCATGGGAATTGTTAAATGCATAATAGACCTAACTGTTTTACATTACAGCGAGTAATTAACCATAGTTAAAAATAGTAAAACGTAATAAATTGAAATAAAATTTAGTTTCATGTTGCGTTAGAGGTGTTCATTGAGTTATTCGTTTTTGTTCTGTTTGGCTTTGAAATGAACACACAACTACTTTTTAAACTTCTGTCTTTGATATCTCCGTCTTTAGAAACTATTATCACTGACAATTCCTGACATGCTGGTTTATTATAAATGTGACCATGATCTTTCAGATTCATATAGAAATCCAAAAAAACGTCTTTGTCTGTGTTTTGCAGATAAATTTCGTGTAAAGTGTGATACTTTTGGGCATATGGATTTGTATCCATCATTGGCCGCAGAATTTCTAATACGTCCGATTGTTTAACTCTTTCGATTCTATGTTACATTTCTTCTCTGTGGTCATAAAATATAAACCTGACCGAATTGTGGTTTCTTCAAAATTAAACTTGTCATAGCTTTAATTGTTGCGGGACCACAGATTCTCATAGCATATGGTCGAGAAACATGTAAATCTACATTTTAACCACTGAATGATGCAAACGCGAACAGATTATTGTAGATTTGGATATTTTTTCCTGTAGTGTTTGTGGATTTCACTTTCACCTACAATAAATCTTTTATTTCTTGCGGATATGCCTCTTCATTGGGACGAATCACTACTTTTCCCTGATGGCAACACGAATTAGACGATCTACAAGTCTCCAACTTAAAGTTTAAAGCCGAACAATATCTATATACTTCTGTCATATCACCTATCTTCATATATTTGATCTCTTTTTGCTGTTTCGTTATTTCACTGAGTAATAATTTCCATTTGTTTGCGCTAATGCGAAATTTATCAGTTTTTTGAGATTTTTTAATTTTAGTACTTTCATGATCTCTAACCTGCTCTGCATGTGTATCACGCCAACGTTTTTGAACCTCTTTACGACGTTCTACTTTGTCTTTTATTTCTGACCCCGCTTGGACCTGCTAGGTTTTCAATTCCACTTGGTCCAGGCTGATTATTACTTTCCTTATTTTCCGAATTTGATTATTATTGTCCTTTTTTGAATTCTTTTCTCTCCAACGCTTTTGGGCCTCTTTTCGACGCGCTGCCCTTTCTTCTTCACTTAGTCATTGACGTGTCATCTAGAATGTATAAAATTATTGTACAGAAAAAGAACTACATCAAAGGAAACAAGTAGATAGCATATCTAAAAATACTGTCCAGAAAAGCTTCTTTAAAGGATGAAACGGAGGATGTTTGATAAATGACTTAAAATGAGGAAAACGTAAAAATTTATAAGAGCTGAGAGTGCAGGAACTGTGTCTGACAAAAGCATTCACACGAATGAGATCTGAGTGGGCCATGGGCATGTTTGAAAATGGTTGAGAGGAGAACAAAACTTGACAAAATCTCTTGGCAAAAGTCTTGTGTTGCGGGACTTGAAAAAAATCTCATGACAAAAGTCTTGTCTCAAGATTTTCTTTTATAATAGAGAGACATCTCTGTCGGTGTCTGTGCTTACGCAGCTACATGGAGTTGGCAAAGCAGTCGAGATGGGGTGTACCTGTACATGAGGGTGTGGTCCGTCTCAGTTGTTCCATTGGCTTCCTGTGGTTTGTGTTTGAGACACCATGCCCACAGAGGAATATAATGGAGAACCGGACAAATAAGCAGAAGTGAAAGAGTGAGACTAAAAGGACAAGAGAGCAGTTAAGGGAGAAAGAGAAAGAGAGAAAAAGCCAGCAGTGCGGTATAAGCCAGCATGGCGGATGTAACTTGGCACAGTAGTCAGGGGCCTTGTGATGAAGCATGAGGAACAGCACTTCAAGGGCAGGTCGCTCATGTTGAATATGGTTGTGTAGCAGCCACCAAAGGTGCTAGTGAGTTGGACCGTGGTAGTCTGTATGTCCGCTTGGCTGCAAGACCTGTTAGGGTGAGATGGGTGGACAGAAGTGGAAGGAACAAGATGACTGCAGAGTTTTAACTTGAGACTTTAATGGGCTTTTCAATTACTGCTTTTTAACCCACAAGAAACACAGTTTTTTATAAGAATATTTATTGACTTTCAGACACAGCACTATTTATTTTGTACAAGTGAATTATTTATTTGTTTTTTGGTCAAACTGAAGAAGACTGTACTGCACTTTATTGCTGTATATTTGAATTTGATGCTGTATTTGGGTTTTATTAATAAAAGCACCTGCACTTTTTACACAGATCCATTGCTGACTGTGTGTGTCCTCACTTGCCGCGGCCCATCCCTTGGTTACATCATCAGGCGGTATGGGCTCAAAAGGCGACGAAAATGATTTCCGGGAGTGTGGAGCTGACCTGGACTGCAACAGCTGGAGAAAGAAGGTATAGATGGTTTTGTCTCTGACCCCTTGAAAGAGAACAAGACACATGAGAGTGCAATCAAGCTGTGTGGATGAAGCCATTTAGGACAGGTAGTGGTGTTGGAGCAATGGAGAAAAAAAAGACAAACAATTTTAGCCATTTGTGTGGGATGTCATGTGTCTAAAAAGACTTAAGTTGAAATTCGGACCACAAAACACACATTAGATAGGACTCAATTTCAATGAGCAAGCATATAAATCCACACTGCAGAAACTCAGCATGACGTTTGCTCTTCTCTTTCTTTTCTGATAAGTGCATGTTCTCTGCCTTTTGTTTATTATCATCTTCTTGAGGAAACCATTCCAACTGAACTCTTAGATTCGGCACTTAAAAGTGACATGTAATCTTTCTCTTGATTTTATTTTTTGTTTAACATGAGCCACTTGTCCATCTTGAATACCAGGTGTACAGAATATAAAATGAAGGTTGCAAAAGTGAGCAGTGGGCACACTTTTGAAGAAACCAACGTCTAAATTGAGCATTAACAAGGCTATTTGCAAGCTGACAGAATAAAACTGTTAAAGTGACGAGGTGCTGCTGAAGCACAGCATGCTGTTCCATCCCTCTACGAAGCCTGCTTTCACAAAGGAGTCAAACCACTTCAGACACACCCAAGAAATTCACCCGATTTAAGAACCTATGAGTTCGCCTACAAGTTACACACTCTTCTTCAGACATTTTAAATGCAAAATTTGATTTTATATACAGTGGAACCTCGGACCGCGTACAAATCGGGTTATGACCAAAAAGTTCGACAAACTTTTGCATCTGTTCACGACCACACACTTGGGTGACGAACAAGCCAGTTTCCCTTCCGGTTCGTACGCGCCGATGATTCAGTCTTCCACACGTGTTCAGTCTCTCCCTGTGCAGTAAGCAAGCGAAAGAGAGAGTGCGCGAGGGAGCGCAACAGGGAGAGAGAGTGCGCGACAGAGAGAGAGAGAGCAAGCAGGGGTGTTTTGGCCGACACTCGGTGGGGCAGAAGGAAGCGGTCAATCCAGCTGAGCGATCAACGAACTGGAGTGACCAGAAGAAGTAAGTAAACTATTACACTGTCCATTCTATAGTATAATTAACTATTTTTGTGCTTAAAAATCTTTAAAAAAATATATATATTTACATATAGCCCGTACAGTCCGGAACAGATTAATTGTATTTACATACAATCCTATGGGGGAAATTACTTCGGGTCATGACCAAATCGGGTTGCGACCAGAGTTTTGGAACGAATTACGGTCGTGACCCGAGGTTCCACTGTACTAATAAATACATTACAAAAATTAAAAGTCATAACAAGTGTTGTTATGTCATAGCCATGTGCCCCAATCCCACCTCTCTTTTATGCCCTAGGGTTTAAGTCCTGGTAAACCCATGCATTGATTGGGCCCTAGACATGAATCATGTATAGACAACTTCACTGCCTACCTCAACAACATCAAGGACCATCTATCTCCTGACTTCCTATATCTTTTGGGATCTCCAGCTCATCTCAGTAGACCTCACTTCCTGCTCTCTTTTTTCCCCCCACTGTCATCAGCACCTGGATCATGCAGGGTGGCAATCTAAGCTTTGATCATCACATCTTGGTAATAACTGGGACATCTTTCTACTGCTGCAAGTCTTTTAGGCCTAAAAAAAAAGAAGTCTGCAATACATTCTGTTACTTGGGGACACTCTGAGTGCAGTAGGTGGGATGTAAACATGCTGCTGCTACAAGAATGAGATGGGCATGGGCGAAGTATAGAGAACTCTCTGGAGTCTTTTAACCAAAGGAAATTCTGTAAACATAAAAGGTGTGGCGTGCAAAGCGTATGTGTGTGGCCAGCCACACTGTACTGTATGCTTGTCAGACATGGGCTGTGAAAGGTGAGGAAGACATAGCTAGACAGCAAATGGAGATGAGGATGCTGAATTAGATAGCTGGTGTATCGCGGAGGGAGCACAGGATGAGTAGTGAAATTCACAAGTGTGGAAGATGTGCCAGATGAAATGAGGAAAAGCTGTTTACCTTGGTTTGAACGTGTGCTAAGGAAAGATGGAGACACATGGACAAGAAAGTCATAACCTTGCAAAGCTAACCAAAGCTGGCCTAAAGGCAGTCTGAAGAAAACCCAATCGCCTCTAGCTGCAGACAAGACACTCTGAAGCCTCAAGTTCACCGAGTGCCCTGACACACCCTGGGGTCCGTAAGATGACGCTCTTTAGACCCACCCACTCTCCAGGAATCACCAACATTATCAAGCCTCAGGACTAAACATTTACTTAAACATAACAATATGGTGTAACACGAGTCATAAAATTCAAAAACGACAAACTTTGAAAGTAATGCTTAAAAAGTAAGACTTACAATGTCTACTTTAAAGGTAAATTAAATTATTTTCTATTGTATTATTACCTGCAATAAGAAACTGTCTAGGGGCGGCACGGTAGCACAGTGGTAGCGCTGCTGCCTCGCAGTAAGGAGACCTGGGTTCGCTTCCCGGGTCCTCCCTGCGTTGAGTTTGCATGTTCTCCCCATGTGGGTTTCCTCCCACGGTCCAAAGACATGCAGGTTAGGTGCACTGGTGATCCTATATTGTCCCAAGTGTGTGCTTGGTGTGTGTGTGTATGTGTGTGTGCCCTGCGGTGTGCTGGCGCCCTGCCCAGGATTTGTTCCTGCCTTGCGCCCTGTGTTGGCTGGGTTTGGCTCCAGCAGACCCCGTGACCCTGTGTTAGGATATAGCAGGTTGGATAACGGATGGATGGACGGAAGAAACTGTCTAACTTGATTACATTAGATTAGATTACATCAGATTAGATAAAACTTTATTAATCTCATAAGGAAAATTCAAAAATAAAGGTTAAAAAAACATAAACAATAGTATCATATAGTAATGGTGCTTTAAAGTTTATATGCAGACAACTTTGATAAAAAACAGGCAAAAGTTTTCAATTCTTTCAGAATGAATGCTTGGGCTTGTATAAAAAGCTGCTCTTCGTGGTCTTCACAGTGTCTGACGTGCACGGATCTGTCCAGAGGCTAAAAACTGTCTTTGGTGCAGCTGGATGCTTCACAGAAAAACCTGAAAAGTGGCAGTAAATGCTGACTTAAAACTGAAAGGCACGTAAGAGAGTGATGCGCAAAGTTATACAAGACTAGAAAGTTCTTGCCTGGCTGATGGGGAATAGTAGCTTCGAAAAGTATGATGATGATGATGTAGGTCAACAATAAATTTTGGAAAGAAATATCTGACGGAGAGTTCAAATGTACGTTAAAGTCCATGTTTGCGTGCACAAGCCGCTGATGCGTCAGTGCATGGCAGTTGCATGAGTTGCCATCGTGTCAGCTGCTTGGTCACGTGCCACTGGTTGCAGTTCACAAGCTTACACTGGAGATTTGTTTTGCTGCCAGACGTGTAAAAGAGAAAAATATCCAAGTTGAAATAAGGTAAATTAGTGGAGGAGAGTAGATTCATCAGAAACTGAAGTTGCACATACTGTACTGCTTCTCTGTTTGATGATACAACAATTACAAATATTTCTCAATGCTTTTCATCATGGAGTTTGTGAAATTTCAGAACAAAAAACTGCAAAGCAGACTCTATTCACTATATTCCAACAAAAATGAACATTTCTTGATAAATTTCCCCTGAGGAATTAATAGTGCGAAATTGGAGCAAAATCGGATTCAGTTTTAGGTAAGATAAACAGACTCTACAAACTGCAACATTTTAGGCAAACACACCTAATAACAACAGAAAAACAATCCAGAAATGAAACAAAATCAAACAGATTCTGACCATATAAAGAAAAAAAAATAATAATAACAACAATAACATCATCAGAAGTGATTGCAAAAATGATAAAAAAAAAATAGCTTTGAACAATCTGTAACAGGTTGTGACTTAATGGCACATAACTACATAACATTGAGCCCAAGATATTCAGGGAAAACCCACCAGGCGGCAGCACAATATCTGGAGCAGTCTTGGGTGGCAGTTAGTTATAGTTACGCAGTCCTATTACACGGAGGTTTGTTTCAATTTCATCTTGCATTAAACATCAGAAATTCAGAATGTAACATGCCGCACCATGCAATCAGTAAATCTGTTGCTCTTTGACCTTTTATGCGTCTCAGACAAAATTAATTCTTTGTTCTTTTGTTGTTGATATATTCCTTACAACTCTTTGACATCAATAGTACCTAAGTGAACACAAATAATGCTTTATTTATTATGTCAGCCTATGAGTTTATTAATATTTAAACAAGCTGTTGGTTTCCATTAGTATTGCCATTATTGCCTTTCTACTGTTAGAATTAATAGTCTTGTCTCCTTTCCACTATTGGAATTGTTATCCCAATGTTATTGTTAGCACTGAGCACCGAGTTACAGGATTCATTATTGTTTTTGTTACCAAAGGCTTTTCATAACCACTAGAGAGATTACAGCAGACACCAAGGACCCCTAGTGGTTAACACTGGAAGTTCAGGCCCCACCATCTTGTAATGCTGAGTGAGACACTGCCAAGACTCACAATACATCAATTTACAGCTTCAGAGCCAATCCAGATGGCATCAGGCATCAAGTCCTGAACAGGGGACAGAGTGCTACATCTTGTCCTAATGGACAAGGAAGGACAGAGGATGGAGGCTTTGCTATAAATACATATTTATTAACAGACAACTGTTACGGTTTAGCCAGGGTTTTCTTTTTACTGTACGTGTTAGTGTTATGTTTTGGCTAGATATGATTCTGTTTGTTACTATGCATGTTTTATTGTAATTACATGTTAAATGATATATTCTTCATTTATTGTGTTACTATGGTTAGTGTGCCCTGTTCCCTTAAAAAAAAAAAAAAAAGTTTCAGGGGTGGGGCCACCAAAATGTCACCACTGAGAGACAACCCTCTCTCTTTATATCTATATAAGTGGAGAAATGGAGTTCTGTCAGAGGTTCATTGCAGCTAGTGCAGAAAGACTTATTGTATTTCTTTGGATTGCTTCTGTTTTTGGTTTTTGGATTTCATATTTGGATTACTTATGCTACGCAAATCCTTTACACCGTTATTTTGACTCTTCCCATTGTTCTATTTTTTTGATTTCAGTGAATAAATTCTTCACTAATAAAAATTCTTCATTGGCCTCGTAATTTATCCTACAGGTATTAAGGTTTAAATGTCTAGACTATGGGCGACATGTTGGCGCAGTGGTAGCACTGCTGCCTTGCATTTAGGAGACCCGGGTTCCCTTCCCGGGTACTCCCTACATGGAGTTTGCATGTTCTCCCCGTGTCTGCATGGGTTTCCTCTGGATGCTCCGGTTTCCTCCCACAGTCCAGAGACATGCAGGTTAGGTGCATTGGCGATCCTAAATTGTCCCTAGTGTGTGTGTGTGTGTCCTGCCCAGGGTTTGTTTCCTGCCCTGCGCCTTGTGTTGGCTGGGACTGGCTCCAAAAGACCCCCAATGTGACCCTGTAGTTAGGATATAGCATGACGGATGGATGGATGTCTAGACTATTGTTATGGAGTGGATATTTTGGGACTGAAGGCACTATATTAAAAGCAAGCTGTAATGTGCCTCATGTACAAGTTTTTGTTCTGGCGAATCACCTGCAATGGCCTGTAAATGGACTCTGTGCACAGAAAGCAATGCTAGTAAACCCTGTGATGGGCAACGCTGCGAGTGGTACACGGAGAATGTTAGACGGCCCATAAATTCTATTTTACATGGACATTAGAAATACAATAGAAAACACCCTTGACAAGATAAAGTGCTTTGCAGATACTTAAATGATCAAAGCCTAAGCCTTTTTTTAGAGCGAGCCACCATTAGAGTGTTACTATTCAGCCAGGTTGTGTGTCCTGGCTTCTATTGTGTCCCTCTTTTAGATCTTTATTCCAACTGTGCATTTTCTGTTAGTACTGTTATATTTTGTGTGCAATATATTGTTCCCTTACGTACCTTGTGTTCTCTGTGAGGTACCTCGAGAGGCAGGGACACTCTGACGTCACCACTGTTGAGATCTCAGGAGTAGCACTTTGTATTTGGAAGGAGTCATTGCGAGTATTTTTTTGTTTAAATTTTATGGTCTTTTGTTGATTTTCTGCTCAGGTTTCCGGATTTCAATTACATATTGTTTTGGGACTTTTTCGCTGAAAATGATCTTTTTGTCGACTACTTTTTTGCAACTTCCAACATTTTGCTATATTCTTTACTATTTTTAAATAAATAGTATTATTTATAAAGATTCTCTGGTTTTGTTTGTCTCTTCAAGCCAAAGGATTGTCATGGTTTTCTTTTCTTTGAGGGGTACCTATAAGATATTCAAGAATTTAACACTAGAATTATCAAAGCCTACGAAAAAACTCGTAATCCCAGCCCACCTTAAATCTCTTTGCACCTCTCCGTCAGCGTCTTTTGTGTTGTAAATGTGTCAATCAGCACAAGAAGCCTGCTGTCCCATCGCCCCCCCCCCCCCCCCGCCCAATTCGCAAAGAAGGTTCTCACTGCTTATTGTATATCTTGGAGTGAAGTGCCTGGAGTTGTAGGGGGTAAATAATATAGTCATTTGGAATACATGCATTTCATGTGTGTTCCGTGTCTACAATGATCTATGTAAACATATCGCTAAAACAAACATTTTTCATGTTTTAGTAATAATTGACAAAATGAAGTATATAATGTGTGAAGACTGAAGTTCACATCTTTATATATAATACGCTACCATGGCTGTCCGTTTGTCTGTCCAGGATTTTAAATCACCTGTAGCTCGCAAACCGTTTGACCGACTGACCTGAAATTTGGTACACATATACTACATGATGTCTACTATCCGCTTCGGGGTGATGACTGACCTCCAAGGTTATTTTATTTTATTGTAGAATCAACTCTTGGCAGCAGGGTGGCTCATGTGTACGGGTGCCGTTCTCATCCCTCCCACCTTCACTTCTACCTCTTCATATCTTAAATCATTCTTGAGGCAGATTGAACACTTAAATGCCAGCTTAAGTGAAAAATTAAGGAAAATGTACTAAGTAATTGCAACACAAACACTGACTGATCAGTTGTGAGAGGTAGCCCGAACACCAGACAGACACTGGCACTACTATAAAACACATGTTTATTTTACACAATGTCCCCAACACAGTCCCGCACAGCACACAGTGCTCCCGTACCAGTCACCCTCACACGGGCCTTTAAACATCCGTGGGCCACCTTTCTTCCTCTCGCTGGAGCTTTGTCCCCCTCCAGCATCCAACTCTAGCACCCTGACTGTAGGAAGGCGGCCCCTTTTATAATCACCCAGATGTCTCCCGGTCTCTATGAGGCTCAGGGCGTCCCCTGGCAGTGGCCACGGGTCTCAATGGGTTTGAGCCTCCATGCTCCATCCCCATGGTCCCCACACTATCCAGGGCAGTTGCCTCCTCATGGCCCAAGGGACGTATAGACTGCCTCCCGGTCCTTCCAGTAGTCCCGGCTGGGTCTGACCCCCAGCTTCCTGCCACACAGTTTTAATGTGAAAAGATGCCGTCGAAAGAAGAGAAAAAGTGGGCCACTAAGGTGGAGAAAAGAGCTGCTCAGGAAGCAGCAAGCACATCAGCCTCTGAGCAAACGAATGCTAAATGTACAGAGAAAGAGGATGAAATCTAGGAATGCTCAAGTCAATCGAATTCACTGCACGTTATCGTGCAGTGCGCCAGTACTGGTATCAAATAAACACTTTAACAAAAAGGTACAAGTATAACAAAACAAGTGCGCTTTTTTTAAGAATAACACCGAAGTAAAAGAAGTTGCCTTAGGGTAAGTCAACAACATGACTGCTTGGGTTGCACAGCGCTAAGAACTGCTGACTCCTAATCAAGAGGTTGCTGGCTCTTTTACATTTTGATACATTTATGATTTGTAAATCGCTTTGTATAAAACTATCCATCCATCAATCCATTATCCAACCTGTTATATCCTAACATAGGGTCACAGGGTCTGTTGGAGCCAATCCCAGCCAACAAAGGGCACAAGGCAGGAACCAACCCCAGGCAGGGCGCCAGCGCACACACACTAGGGACAATTTAGGTTTGCCAATGCACCCAACCTGCATTTTTTTGGACTGTGGGAGGACGCAGACAACTTGCAAACTCCAGCAGGGAGGAAGCAAACCCAGGTCTCCTTACTGCGAGGCAGCAGCGCTACAACTGCGCCACCGTGCCGCCCACAACTTATATACTAAACCTCCATATTTAATAACTGTCGAGTTGCATATTACTTTGTAGGAATTTCAATCATGTTTTCCTTTTATAAACTTACGATTTCTAAGTTGATACTTGTACATTTTGAAAATAAAAATAACCAATACATTTACAGTAATCCTTCCTCTATCGCGGGGGTTGCGTTCCAGACCCCCCTGCGAAAGGTGAAAATCTGCAAAGTAGAAACCATATGTTTATATGGTTATTTCTATATTGTCATGCTTGGGTCACAGATTTGCACAGAAACACAGGAGGTTGTAGAGAGACAGGAACGTTATTCAAACACTGCAAACAAACATTTGTCTCTTTTTCAAAAGTTTAAACTGTGCTCCATGACAAGACAGAGATGACAGTTCAGTCTCACAATTAAAAGAATGCAAACATATCTTCCTCTTCAAAGGAGTGCGCGTCAGGAGCAGATAATGTCAGAGAAATAGAGAGAAAAAAAACAAACAATCAGAAATCAATAGGGCTGTTTGGCTTTTAAGTATGCGAAGCACCGCCGGACAACGCAGCTGCTAGGAAGGGAGCAATGTAAAAGGTAGCCTTTCAGCATTTTTTTTAGAGGAGCGTTCGTTTCGTCTAGTGGTGTGAACAGTCAGCCCCCCCCCCCCCCCCCCCCCCCGTCAGGAGCACAGAATGTCAGAGAAAGTGAGAAAGAGTGACACAAAGAAAAACAAACAATTAAAAATCAATACGTGCCGTTCGAGCTTTTAAGTATGCGAAGCACCATGCAGGAAGCATATTGCTTGACAAAACAGCCACATTTAAGCCCAGCAAGGAAGACAGCAATGTGAAGGTAATCTTTCAGTGTTTCTTGAGGAGTGGCCATATCTTCTAGGGGTGCGAACAGCCCCTGTGCTCACAATATATTTGAGGAGTTTTATTTAATACATAATACGCGCTCTGATTGGGTAGCTTCTCAGCCATCTGTCAATAGCGTCCCTTGTATGAAATCAACTGGGCAAACCAACTGAGGAAGCATGTACCAGAAATTAAAAGACCCATTGTCCGCAGAAATCCGCGAAGCAGCAAAAAAATCTGCGATATATATTTAAATATGCTTACATATAAAATCTGCGATAGAGTGAAGCCGCGAAAGTCGAAGCGCGATATAGCGAGGGATTACTGTAGTTACATAGAACCAGTCCTCACTCTGCCAATTCGCCCGTGTCCACACTGAAGTCGAGTTGCTATCCGAGAGCACTTTGTGCGCACGTTGGCAGCCAATACGCTTGAATAAGGAAGGCAGGCAGGGAGGCGTAATGGACAAGTCTATGGATCTCACATCCTAAAGATGCAGGTTCAAAGTCTCTTACTGCCACTTTGTCATCATAAGCAAGGGATTTAACTCGTCTTTTATCCAGTTGGGGGGGGGGGGGGGGACAAATCTCACTAATTTCATCACTTACATGATGTAATGCGTCTTGGAAAAAGTTCCCAATCAAATATGAATAACTACAATTAAAAGAAATTCTTTTTAAGAAAAGAAGTTGGCAAAACTCTAGATTAAATTTATTAAAACGCTACATGCAATAATACAAATGTAAATCAGAAAATGTAAAAGCAATTTGACAGTATAATAATCCATTTTAACAAAACCCGAGCAAACGTGAATAATATGACAGCATCGACTATAGCTTTCGTTACTTGTAACCGCGGCGCGCATGGGAACACATAATAGAAAGGAAGTGTGAGTTGTAACAGAAAAGTTTAACATACACATGTAAAACAATACAGTACATCGCCATATTCATGCGTTAGAACTATACAAAATTCTTCCTGTAGTACTAGGGTGTTGTACCGTGTTAGCCATTATTAATGTTGTGAGAAGTCAAGCAAAATGACACTTAATTGGCTGACTAAAAAGATTACAATATGCAAGCTTTCGAGGCAACTCAGGCCTGTAATGAAGGGGCCTGAATTGCCTCGAAAGCTCGCATATTGTAATTTTTTTAGTCAGCCAATAAAAGGTATCATTTTGCTTGCCTTCTCAAAACTCTTTCTTTATAAAATTGGAACGTAAAACTAAACTGGACAGGCCAATAGACCGCAGCCACAACAGCGTACTTTACCTTAGTCTCCTCGGTTGAACTTGAAGCGACTGACAAGAAGGCGGGTAAACTCACCAGCAACGCCACAGCGGGTCAAAGGTCAACAATTAAAACCAAATACTGAATAAAACTATATTTAAATAATTTTATTAAAAGTTAAATTAAAATACAAATAACCAAGAGTGATATTTTGGGGAAAATTAACAATGCAAAATAAAAACACGTTACAGTTGCCAGGTTCATTCATCTAGATTGTTCTAACATTCTAGGTCTTGGTCTAAATCAGTGTTTCCCAAACTCGGTCCCGGGGACCCACTGTGGCTGCAGGTTTTTGTTCCAACCAGATTCCTAATCAGTGACAACACCTGACAGCACTGCTCTCATTTAATTAGCTGCTATTATTTTTCTTTTATTCGACATTCAGAAAAGCATAGCAGCATGATTTTTACATTTATAAGACATTTACAAATATTTCTGCTTTTGCTATAGATTGAAATGCTTAACTCTCTTTTGTTGATTTCATTATATTTTGCCTTTTCTCTGTGCAGTTTTTCCCCTTTCGTTGTATCTTAATAATGACAATTAAAAACGAGCAGATCAGACACCCAGGCAAACAACACTAAATAATCAAAGGCTGCAACTACATTAGAGTCAGACCCACTAATCAGTAAATAATGGATTAATTAAACAATTAGAAGACCTAGAAAAGTAGAATGAAAATCAAGATGAAACGAAAAAAATGCATTATTCCTATATAACTCCTTGGTAAATTTTAATATATATATTTTTTTTAGCAAACTTAGTTTTCTAATTTCTATATTGTTCCCTAAACACAGAACGTGGGAAATATCAGTTCACTTAATTAGCCCAGTAGTTCAATTAAAAACAAAAGTTGGTTGGAACAAAAACCTGCAGACAGAGGGGGTCCCCAAGACCGAGTTTGGGAAACACCGGTCTAAATGTACTAAACGTCACATTTTCACACACGTTTGATTTGTAAGTCTTTGTACACAACATTTCTTCTAAATTCTGCTTTCATACATTTAACATTTGTAAGACACTTTGTATGAATGTGACTACTAAACTTTTAATATGTATCCATCCTAACTACAGGGTCACAGGGTCTGCTGGAGCCAGTCCCAGCCAACACAGGGCGCAAGACAGGAAACAAACCCTGGGCAGGGCACCAGCCCACCGCAGGACACACACACACACACACACACACACAATAGGGACAATTTAGAATCACCAATGCACCTAACCTGCATGTCTTTGGACTGCGGGAGGAAACCGGAGCACCCGGAGGAAACCCACGCAGACACAGGGAGAACAGGGAAGCAAACCCGGGTCACCTAACTGCGAGGCAGCAGTGCTACCCACTGCGCCACCATGCCGCCTTTTAATATGTATCCACTAATGATTTGTAAGTTGCATTACATACATTGGTTCCCTGTATTTTAAATTTTCATATATTTATGACTTTTGTAAGTGGCTCTGTATAAACTTTTCTACTAAGTTTGACATTTCCATACGTGTTTAATTTGTAATTCTTTGTATAAAAGTTTACATGTTCATACATTGATGGTTCCCAAAATTTGACATTTTCAAATATTTATGACTTTTGCAAGTAGCACTTTATAAATCTGTCTACTAAGTTTGACATCTCCTTAAATGTTTAATTTGTAAATCTTTGTATAAAAGTTTACATGCTCATACATGGGTGGCGCAGTGGGTAGCGCTGCTGCCTCACAGTTGGGAGACCTGGGGACCTGGGTTCGCTTCCCGGGTCCTACCTACGTGGAGTTTGCATGTTGTCTGCGTGGGTTTCCTCCCACAGTCCAAAGACATGCAGGTTAGGTGGACTGGCGATCCTAAATTGTCCCTGGTGTGTGTGTGTGTCCTGCGGTGGGTTGGCACCCTGCCTGGTATTGGTTCCTGCCTTGTGCCCTGTGTTGGCTGGGATTGGCTCCAGCAGAACCCCGTGACCCTGTGTTCGGATTCAGCGGGTTGGAAAATGGATGGATGTTCATACATTGATGATGTAGCATTGTAGACCTTTGTTTAAAACGGTTTAACTATTATTTTAGTCTTTACATTTATGATGTTCAGGTCTCTCCATGTCACTCGTTCGTGTGTGTCGTGAGTCGTGAGTTGCTCTGCCGCTGTGTTCTCCGCTGATCTGCACACCTCGATGTCCAAGTGACGACATTTAAAAGTTTCATTGCAAAAATTGGTTCCATAAATGTAACATTTTCATATATATTTATGATTTTTGTAAGTTGCTTTCTATAAAGGCATCTACTATATTTTGTCATTTTCATTGTTTCCTTTATAGTTATTTGTATAAACTTCTAAATGTGAATTTCCCATTGGGATTAATAAAGTATCTATCTATCTATCTATCTATCTATCTATCTA
The DNA here is from genome assembly GCF_900747795.2 of Erpetoichthys calabaricus. NCBI lineage: Eukaryota > Metazoa > Chordata > Cladistia > Polypteriformes > Polypteridae > Erpetoichthys > Erpetoichthys calabaricus. Next base: position 186,188,677 of record NC_041402.2, on the reverse strand, counting down.
TCTATCTATCTATCTATCTATCTATCTATCTATCTATCTAAATTTCACATTCTCGTACATTTATGATTTGCAAAAACTTTCAGCTTTATTGTCAGACATCATCATTGCTAGGAGTTTCTCAAAGTTGTTTTGTAGAAATTTCTTTACTAAATGTTACATTTTATTATTATGATAAGCAAGGCACTTCATTTCACATCCCTTACAAAAATTCAATACATTTGAAATATATTTTTAAAAATATATTGCTACCCAAATGAATATATTTTAAAATATGTTACACTGACGTATATGGTGAGATCAAGCACAGGTAAAACGCGTGTCAAAAGAAATCTCTCAGTCCAAAAGTTTGTTTTAAAATTATTCAGTGAAAGTTAAAAACAAATAATCCACAGAAGAATAAAGGAAAAAATAGTTACACACCTAGAATAAAAGGCAAAAAAAAGGAAAAATATATCTTCTGTAAACTTAGCTTTTCTTCAGAAACTTTAGTTATTTCTGTACTTAACAGTTCTTTACTTCTTCTTTCTATACTTAAAGATTCTTAACTTCTTCTATACCAGCGTTTCTCAACCTTTAAGTATTTGCAACCCGAGTTTTCATAACAGTTTTAATTGCGCCCCCCCCTTAACGTTTTTTTGAAACCCTAATAAAATTTATTCCTATATTTTTTGCTGCCAATATACCGCTACAAGTTTAAAATTTCCCTACGAATAGCGAAATTACACGACATATGGCAACATTCGCGCTCGCCTAGGGGGGCTCGCCCCACAGATTGAGAACCGCTGTACTATACAATGTATTTGGTAACACTTTAGTTTAAGTCCTGCAGAAATGCGTCTAGTACTAATTAACTCCTCTGTAAGAAGACCTTCTTGTGAATGTAATGACTTTTATTAAGCACCAGTAATGTGGCTATTCATCTGTGCAATGTGGCCTACTAAAATAGCTTTACTTGGGAGCAGTCTGAAGTGTGTTAAGTGAGACACATTTCTCCTGATTTTTCATATTTCTGGTTACTGTACAGCCAGTGAATCCTTCATATTTGTAAGCCATTTTACCAGCATGTCAATATGCCACACCATACAGAGATGAATAGTCTACGAACTGATGCATCATTAACACCAGAAGAAGCCATTGTTAACATTTTGTTACATAAGACTAAATGAGTAATACATGCCCGAAGTGTTACCCTATATTCTAATATATTTTAATTTATATTTGTCTTTTTTTATTAACTGTCCACTAATAGAACTTTTGCTTTAGAACAGATGCTCTTATATTCCAAATATATTTACAGATAACTTTGTTTGCCTGACAGCAGATTTATTCATCTCTAGGAACGAATATTGAAGAGGCATATTGTACATTTAACAAATTGGTCGCACTGTAACTTTATTAACAATTTATCTTGACATGTTAAAACCCATCACGCTTACAGTTCATGTTTTAGCGTGGGCTCTTGTGGCTGAGTCAGTTTTGTTATATTTTATTTTTGTGACCATTCTCAAAACTATGGACTTTTCAATCACTGTAAAAAATGTTTTGTTGGATCAACCTAAATAAATTACTTCACAAGGTAACAAGCAATTTAATTGATTTCTTTCAAATTTTAAAAAGTATTTGAGTAAACTTAATTCATTTGAGTTTGTTTTAACCTTTTCAAAAACTTGAATAAAAGCAAAAAATGTATTTAGCTCAAACCAAATTTCTTTAAAAGCTCAAATTAACTGTGGTGGGCTGGCGCCCTGCCCGGTGTTTGTTTCCTGCCTTGCACCCTGTGTTGGCTGGGATTGGCTCCAGCAGACCCCCGTCACTCTGTAGTTAGGATATAGCGGGTTGGATAATGGATGGATGAACTCAAATTAAAATTTTGTCCATTGTTGTATTCACTGTAATGCCAACTTAAATTCTTAATTGGACTCAACTAAATATGTTCTTTATATGGTGTTGAATTCACTGTTTGTTAGGGTGAAATTGTTTTTAGTAAAACAAACCACAACAATGTTTTGCTTTAAACAATGGAAGCAAATTTATTTTAAAATTAGTGCTACATTTTGTACAGTGCCTTCAAACATGAAACATGTTTTTAAACTGATCTAATGGTGGTGAATGTTACTGAACCAGCTATAGCAAAACTCTTTTAGATTTCTTACTGAATATTTGCAACACAAAAATCAATTTTTTGGTCATTCCTTGAACATGTTTTTTCTGTAAATATTCAGAACAAACATTTCACAAAAAATACATATACAGTAATCCCTCCTCCATCGCGGGGGTTGCGTTCCAGAGCCACCCGCGAAATAAGAAAATCCGCGAAGTAGAAACCATATGTTTATATAGTTATTTTTATATTGTCATGCTTGGGTCACAGATTTGCGCAGAAACACAGGAGGTTGTAGAGAGACAGGAACGTTATTCAAACACTGCAAACAAACATTTGTCTCTTTTTCAAAAGTTTAAACTGTGCTCCACGACAAGACAGAGATGACAGTTCTTTCTCACAATTAAAAGAATGCAAACATATCTTCCTCTTCAAAGGAGTGCGTGTCAGGAGCACAGACTGTCAGAGAGATAGAGAAAAAACCAAACAAATCAATAGGGCGGTTTGGCTTTTAAGTATGCGAAGCACCGCCGGTACAAAGCTGTTGAAGGCGGCAGCTCACACCCCCTCCGTCAGGAGCAGAGAGAGAGAGAGAGACAGAGAAAAACAAAGTCAAAAATCAATACATGCCCTTTGTGCTTTTAAGTATGCGAAGCACCGTGCACCATGTCGCTTCACGAAGCAGCTGCACACAGAAGGTAGCAACGTGAAGATAATCTTTCAGCATTTTTAGACGAGCGTCCGTATCGTCTAGGTGTGCGAACAGCCCCCCTGCTCACACCCCCTACGTCAGGATCAGAGAAAGTCAGCGCAAGAGAGAGAGAAAAGTAAGTTGGGTAGCTTCTCAGCCATCTGCCAATAGCGTCCCTTGTATGAAATCAACTGGGCAAACCAACTGAGGAAGCATGTACCAGAAATTAAAAGACCCATTGTCTGCAGAAATCCGCGAACCAGCAAAAAATCCGCGATATATACTTAAATATGCTTACATATAAAATCTGCGATAGAGTGAAGCCGCAAAAGGCGAAGCGCGATATAGCGAGGGATCACTGTATATACATATTAAATACACAATATATTTTATAAGGTTTTCACAAAAAATGTTTATAAATTATACATAAAATATCTATTTGAAATAATTATATATACATATATTAAATACACCTTATATTTTGAACATTACATAACATTATATAGTATACATAAAATGTATATATATATATATATAAATTATATATATATATATATATATATATATTATATATATATATATATATATATATATAATCTTCATTTGGATCTTGATCTTTGTTTGTCCGCGAATGAATTAGAAGAAGAAGCACTAGATGGCAGTAGAGAGACAGCTAAAACATAGGCATTGCATTAAGAATCTCCTCCAGGCTTATACTACTGAAGACTGTAGTACTCCAGTCACACGTCAAAACACAGACATTCAAACTAGATAGATAGATAGATAGATAGATACTTTATTAATCCCAATGGGAAATTCACATTCTTCAGCAGCAGCATACTGATACAATAAATAATATTAAATTAAAGAATGATAATAATACAGGTGAAAAAAAAAAAAAAAAAAAAAAAAAAAAAAAAAAAAAAAAAAAACAGACAATAACTTTGTATAATGTTAAATGTTAACGTTTACCCCCCCCTGGTGGAATTAAAGAGTCGCATAGTTTGGGGGAGGAACGATCTCCTCAGTCTGTCAGTGGAGCAGGACAGTGACAGCAGTCTGTCGCTGAAGCTGCTCTTCTGTCTGGAGATGACATTATTTAGTGGATGCAGTGGATTCTCCATAATTGATAGGAGCCTGCTGAGCGCCCTTCGCTCTGCCACAGATGTTAAACTGTCCAGTTCCATGCCAACAATAGAGCCTGCCTTCCTCACCAGTTTGTCCAGGCGTGAGGCGTCTTTCCTCTTAATGCTGCCTCCCCAGCACACCACTGCGTAGAAGAGGGCGCTCGCCACAACTGTTTGATAGAACATCTGCAGCATCTTATTGCAGATGTTGAAGGAAGCCAGCCTTCTAAGGAAGTATAACCGGCTTTGTGCTTTCTTGCACAGCGCATCAGTATTGGCAGTCCAGTCTAATTTATCATCCAGCTGCACTCCCAGATATTTATAGGTCTGCACCATCTGCACACAGTCACCTTTGATGATCACTGGGTCTATGAGGGGTCTGGGCCTCCTAAAATCCACCACCAGCTCCTTGGTTTTGCTGGGTGTTCAGGTGTAGGTGGTTTGAGTCGGACCATTTAACAAAGTCATTGATTAGGTCCCTATACTCCTCCTCCAGCCCATTCCTGATACAGCCCACGATAGCAGTGTCATCAGCGAACTTTTGCACATGGCAGGACTCCGAGTTGTATGGAAGTCCGATGTATATAGGCTGAACAGGACCGGAGAAAGTACAGTCCCTTGTGGCGCTCCTGTGTTGCTGACCACAAATGTCAGACGTGCAGTTCCCAAGACGCACATACTGAGGTCTGTCTTTAAGATAGTCCACGATCCATGCCACTAGGTATGAATCTAATCCCATCTCTGTCAGCTTGTCCCTAAGGAGCAGAGGTTGGATTGTGTTGAAGGCGCTAGAGAAGTCTAGAAACATAATTCTTACAGCACCACTGCCTCTGTCCAAGTGAGAGAGGGATCGGTGTAGCATATAGATGATGGCATCTTCCGCTCCCACCTTCTCCTGATATGCAAACTGCAGAGGGTCAAGGGCGTGTTGAACCTGTGGCCTCAGGTGGTGAAGCAGCAGCCTCTCCATGGTCTTCATCACATGTGATGTCAGAGCAACAGGCCGAAAGTCATTCAGCTCACTAGGACGTGATACCTTTGGGACTGGGGTGATACAAGATGTTTTCCAAAGCCTCGGGACTCTCCCCTGTTCCAGGCTCAGGTTGAAGATGCGCTGTAGAGGACCCCCCAGCTCCGATGCACAGACCTTCAGCAGTCGTGGCGATACTCCATCTGGACCCGCTGCTTTGCTGGCACGAAGTCTCCTCAGCTCTCTGCTCACTTGCGCTGTTGTTATTATGGGTGGGGATGTTTTTCCTATGCTGGTATCAGCAGAAGGATGTGTGGAGGGTGCAGTACTCCGAGGTGAGAGTGAGAGTGGGTTAGGGTGGTCAAACCTGTTAAAAAAGTTGTTCATTTGGTTTGCTCTCTTCACGTCTCTCTCAATGGTGGTACCCCGCTTCGAGCTGCAGCCAGTGATGATCTTCATCCCATCCCACACTTCCTTCATGCTGTTATTCTGCAACTTCTGCTCCAGCTTTCTCCTGTACTGCTCCTTCGCCGCCCTGAGTTGGACTCGGAGTTCCTTCTGCACGCGCTTGAGCTCATGCTGATCACCGTCTTTAAAAGCCCTTTTCTTCTGATTCAAAAGGCCCTTGATGTCACTTGTAATCCATGGCTTGTTGTTAGCATAGCAGCGTACTGTTCTTACTGGAACTACAATGTCCATACAGAAGTTGATGTAGTCAGTAGTGCAGTCAACAACTTCCTCAATGTTCTCATTAAATTAACTAATCTTTATATATAATCTTCATTTGGATCTTGATCTTTGTTTGTCCGCGAATTCCACGCATGTGTAGACCACCTTCCAGTTTAGTACGTTGTTGTTACTCACGGATGTCAACAATGTGCCGGAATAACAAAAGGGGTGGTGGACAGTGTTACACTGGTTAGCTCTTGAGGCCTGGTTAGAGAATGAGATTGCCGAAGATAAAAGGTACGTGCCTACGTAACATATGAATGAAAGAAAGACAGTGGGTAAAGTGAATGACAACGTAACAGCACGTTCCAGAAATTATTATTGTTACATTGTAGCTGGCGAGTGCTGCGCGTCTCACAGTTGTACCGTGGCTTGCTCACATGTCAGTGAAGTGATCCCTATTTATGCTTTAAAGAACCTGGATACCTATGTGTCCCCCTTTTATAACCATTGCTCTGTGTATATTGCCTTACTCTTTGGATTGCCACAAAGCAACCTGCGAGAGTGGAGAAAGGTTGAGAAGAGATCGTGAGAGGAAACAACAACGTCATGAAAACGAGACGGACTGTGAACGGAGAGAAGCAGAAGTGCTCCTACACCACCACATAATTACTATTCGGACAGTGATTCTGAGTAGGCCGTTCCTATCGAATCAATGTCCAAGGGTTTTCTTTTGTAATTCTGTTTCCCTTATAAAAAATCATAATGCTGTGCGACGAAGGGCCCAGTTCACGACTGGCAGCCGCGTTAAAAAAGGGAGCCCTTCACAGACAACTTTAACACGCGCAACGTAGTTGGGCGCACATGGCTAGTATATATATATATATATAGTCACAAACTCGAGGCAGAGTCATATAAAGGTTTGGGGCAGCCACCCGTATAATTTGGTTTTCTGGCTGCAAAGTTGCTTTTCAAAATAATACAGCACTGATGTGCACAAAACCAAGTCCAAACAGAACTGAGGGAATAGGGAAAAGGTAGAGGCTTTTAAAGGGGGAGACAGGAAGTGAAGTCAAAGGGGACGGGCTCATGTAGGTCTTCTGCCATTGGTGCGAGCCCAGACGTGACATCACAGGTCTCCAAAGCGATTTTTTGCTTTAGACTAAATAGAAGAAGTTACATTAAATGACAGCAAGGTTTTTCAATTTGAAGTAAGGCAAAAAATTACATTAGGTGAATAAACATATTAATATAGTTCATTACAACTACTAAAATTACCTTAAATCAAAAAGAGCCCTTTTTCTCTTATTACTGAAATGCTTCTTTTTTATATGTCGGGAATTTGGTTTAATATGAATGCAATCAGTGTATCTTTTGTATAATAGTTCCTGTTTGCCTGTGGTAGCAGGAGGGGGCTTTCATTAATGAAACACCCATAGGGTGCACATGTAGCTTAAGAGCAGACTCCCCGGCAAAAGCTGGATGACGCTGTTGCAGGTAAGACGCTTCTCGATGCTCTCTGTCTCTCGTGTAAGCTAACAAGTTTTAAAATGGTGTATTACGTCTCAAACTGAATGGAAACATCACGTCAGGTAGCTGTTGATGCATCTTGAGGTTCTGTCGGCAGAAACAGACTTTAGGCACGGGCATCAAATTAAAAGAAGTGGGAGTTGTTTTTAGATGGCTCAGACACAGGAAGCAGAGGGTGATGGTGTGAGGAACCTCATCAGAACTGGCTGATGTTAAGAGTGGTGACCAGCAGGGGTCAGTGTGGGGGCCGCTGCTATTTTTAATACTGTGATCCCTCGCTATATCGCGCTTCGCCTTTCACGGCTTCACTCCATCGCGGATTTTATATGTAAGCATATTTAAATATATATCGCGGATTTTTTGCTGGTTCGTGGATTTCTGCGGACAATGGGTCTTTTAATTTCTGGTACATGCTTCCTCAGTTGGTTTGCCCAGTTGATTTCATACAAGGGACGCTATTGGCAGATGGCTGAGAAGCTAGATTGCTTACTTTTCTCTCTCTCTTGCGCTGACTTTCTCTGATCCTGATGTATGGGGATTGAGCAGGGGGGCTGTTCGCACACCTAGACGATACGAACACTCGTCTAAAAATGCTGAAAGATTATCTTCACGTTGCTATCTTTTGTGCAGCTGCTTCCTGAAACGACATGCTGCATGGTGCTTCACATACTTAAAAGCTTGAAGGGCACGTATTGATTTTTGACTGTTTGTTTTTCTCTGTCTCTCTCTCTCTCTCTCTATGCTCCTGACGGAGGGGGTGTGAGCTGCCGCCTTCAACAGCTTTGTGCCGCGGTGCTTCGCATACTTAAAAGCCAAACAGCCCTATTGATTTGTTTGCTAGAGATTGTTTTCTCTATCTATGTGACATTCTGTGCTCCTGACACGCACTCCTTTGAAGAGGAAGATATGTTTGCATTCTTTTAATTGTGAGACAGAACTGTGATCTCTGTCTTGTCATGGAGCACAGTTTAAACTTTTGAAAAAGAGACAAATGTTTGTTTGCAGTGTTTGAATAACGTTCCTGTCTCTCTACAACCTCCTGTGTTTCTGCGCAAATCTGTGACCCAAGCATGACAATATAAAAATAACCATATAAACATATGGTTTCTACTTCGCGGATTTTCTTATTTCGCTGGTGGCTCTGGAACGCAACCCCCGCGATGGAGGAGGGATTACTGTATATATAAATGATTTAGATAGGAATATAAGTAACAAGCTGGTTAAGTTTGCAGATGATACCAAGATAGGTGGATTAGCAGATAATTTGGAATCCATTATATCATCACAGAAGGACTTGGATAGCGGACAGGCTTGGGCAGACTTGTGGCAGTAAATTTAATGTCAGTAAATGTAAAGAATTACACATAGGAATTAAAAATGCAAGGGCAGCATGGTGGCGCAGTGTTAGCGCTGCTGCTTTACAGTAAGGAGACCTGGGTTCACTTCCCGGGTCCTCCCTGCATGGAGGAAATCTATGTGGGTTTCCTCCGGGTGCTTCGGTTTCTTCCCACAGTCCAAAGACATGTAGGTTAGGTGCATTGGCGATCCTGAAATTGTCCCTAGTGTGTGTGGGTGTGTGTGTGTGCCCTGTGGTGGGCTGGCACCCTGCTGGGATTGGCTCCAGCAGACCCTCCGTGACCCTGTGTTAGGATATAGCGGGTTGGATAATGGATGGATGGATGGGATTAAAAATGTTAGGTTTGAATACACAATGGGCGGTCGGAAAATCAAGAGTACACCTTATGAGAAGAATTTAGGAGTCATAGTAGACTCTAAGCTATCGACTTCCAGACAGAGTTCAGAAGCCATTAAGAAGGCTAACAGAATGTCAGGTTATTGTTCCGATGTCAAATTTTGGATACAACTTGATAAATATTTTGTATGTCTTTATTTGTAACTTAGGCAAAGCAATGTAATATTAGTGTTACATTAGTGAGAAGCATTCATGTTTACCCCCACCTTTTAAGAATGGGTCTCTTTGAATTTTACTATAGGGTTGGGGGGGCCTAAATAGTGCCTCAAACCAGTTTGGCAAGTGTTTCTCTGCTAAAGTCTCTCTCTCAACCCCCACACAAAGCCAGGCTGCCTGACTGCCAAGCTTTACCTTAACTCTTAGAGGGCGGAATATTTTTTCCAGTATTCTGAAAAGTACACAATGCAATGGTTTCACACATAAATCAATATAAAACATTTTTTGCTGTGTGCCGTGGCTGCTGTCAGCGCCCGTTCGGCGACTCTGGCAGCAGCGGCTACACGGGGGCATCTCAGTGACCAGCAGGGATACACAATGGGCTGGCTGCCTGGCTGTCTTCATGCAGCAGTAACAGACGCAGTGTGACGCAATCTGGTTTGTACCTCTTGTCATCATAAGAGGCATCGTGAACGTTAGTGTAGGTGCATTAGCTACATGAACATGTTCAGCACCACGATCAGCTGATGCTGGCCTCTCACTTTCATTTTCGATCTCCAGATCACTTACATAAAAATCTGACAACTCAGAGTCTGACTTAGCAATATGATATGGCAAATGTCATCCACGGAATATTTTGCTTTGCACATTCGCTTTGGTCTTTCGCCAGATGTTGACGCCATTAGAGGGATTGTTTGCTTTTCGCTACTCATGCACGCGCAGGAAATCTTGGTCAAATCAGCAAAGCTAACTTTAAAGAGAATCGAACTAAAACACAGTTTGCAGTTGGTTACCGTCCTCTACCCCTGAATTTTGACAAAAGTCGACAATCGCCCTGAAAGAGTTAGCATGTGGTTTGGGAGGAACCGTGAATTCTGAGGCAAAAAATGAATTTAATCCATTTTGGAATAAGGCTGTAACATAACAAAATTTGGAAAAAGTGATGTGCTGGGAATACTTTCCGGATGCACTGTATGCTCATACAGATGTTGACTATACGAGTGAGGCACGCTGACTGAGTCCGAGAATGGGAGACGATTACCCACAATCCCACAGCAAGAGAGAGAGAGAAGAACCATCGGCTCAGTTGTGATCATGTGACGCTCAGCAGACAAAGCGTATACGGCACGGGTGTCAAACTCTGGTCATGGAGGGCCGCAGTGGCTGCAGGTTTTCATTCTAACCATCTTCTTAGTTAGTGACCACTTTTTGCTGCTAATTAACTTCTTTTGCCTTCATTTTAATTAACTTGACTCAGGCCCCTTTGTTGTTTCTTTTTCCTTAATTAGCAGCCAAACAATAGTGAGACACAAAATGAGCCACCTGTGCCCATCACACAATATCTGAAAATAAAGAAAGGTGAAGGTCCCACTAAGGTTGATCTCTCAGGTCACCGAAACATCTTGACGGTGTTCATAGAAAAAACAGAAAATCAACAGTTTTGGAAATGTCTGCTGTGGCAGAATGAGAGCAGCAACAAGCCATGGAATAATGAGTTTAATTACCATCATTAATTACCATCAGCTTCTCATTAAGAAATTGGTTGGAGTTTGAAGCCCCAATTTAGCTGATCGTCTGTTGGATTGTTTCACATCTCATTTCTGTTTGGCTGCCATTTAATGAAGAAACAAATTAATTCAAAGGACTGAATCCTTAAAAACAGGGCAATTAAAATGAAGGGAAAAAGAATTTAATTAGCAGTGAAAACTGGTCACTGATTAGGAAAAGGGTGAGAATGAAAACCTGCAGCCACTGTGGCCCACCAGGCCCGGAGTTCGACACCCCTGGTATACGGACTACTCGCAGTGCAAGACCTCGCTCATTTATCAATCCATCCATCCATCCATTTTCCAACCCGCTAAATCCGAGCACAGGGGTCTGCTGGAGCCAATCCCAGCCAACACAGGGCACAAGGCAGTAACCAATCCCGGGCATGGTGCCAACCCACCGTAGGACACACACAAACCAAGCACACACTAGGGCCAATTTAAAATTGCCAATCCACCTAACCTGCATGTCTTTGGACTGTGGGAGGAAACCCACGCAGACACGGGGAGAACATGCAAACTCCACGCAGGGAGGACCCGGGAAGCAAACCCAGGTCTCCTAACTGCGAGGCAGCAGCGCTACCCACTGCGCCACCATGCCACCCTCATTTATCAAGTTAAAACTTATTAAAAATTTTAGCTCGTCTTGCAAAACACTCGCAGACCAAGTTACTCGCAATCCAAGGTTTTACTATCTTTACAAAATACAATGAAGTTGGTCACTTAAACTGTTGGAAATCTTTGTATTTTGTCAGTTAAAGGTTCACGTCAATTAACACATCACAAATTTTTGTTTTTATTGCAAGTTGAAAATTGTCCCAACTTTTCTGCAAGTGGAGTTTGTACATTGTATTATCTTGTATGTCCACATATTTTTCAGGTCCATTGCAATATATTTCATTTCTGTAAGGGGTGTCCATGCCGGTGTGAGTTGTCGGTGGCCCTTCCTTAATGTCCTCTGATCCCCTCTGATCTGCACACTGCCATGTCCGAGTGGTGACGTTTGAAGCCAGATGGTCTCACTGTGTGACCCTCTTTCTCGTAAGCTCTACTCACAAACACCTTTCTCATCCCGCTTGTCATCCTCATCGCCAATCCGACACGAAGACAAACAAGAGGCGGACAGGCGCGGCTCCTGCGCTTAGCGTGTTTACAGTACCGTAGTACTTCCCAGATTTATCACACGCTGCAGGCGCTGAGCTCGCGCCACATTTGTCATTTTTTCTTTTTCTTTTTTTGCTTGTTTGCCTGTTGTTTTTTTTTTCCGATTTGCTCACTTCTCTGCCACTAACAAGTGCCTGGCACATCAGAGTCTGTTAACTAACGTATTTATCATAAAAGAGCATATTGCACTCTGGAAACGCGGCAGGAATTAAATGGCTATGCAAATCTTTTAAAAATTGATTTTTTTTTTTTGTTCTTTCATAAGTCATAAAGCTTGCTGAACACACAGCCTGCACCTTCCAAATAGCTCCCATAGAAAAGAACACAATGGACAGATGAGAGATTACAGCGACTGCTGGGGATAGTGGACCACCACTGGGCCACCACTAACAGATCCTGATAGGACCGATTAAAAGCAGCCCGCGCTCGGCAGCATTTTCACAAGCCATCATTAATTATACCCCGGTGACAGACAGACAGCCGGCAGGGGTCATTAGCTAAAAGGTTAATATGTCTCCAGCTTTAGCCGACATGGAGCACATACCTCATGCAAAGTTTCATGCACTTCACTACTGCTCTGAGAAATGTCTCACGTATTAAAATGCAATTAGCACGCCTGCCACCGTCATTAAGGCAACACGCCGGATGAGGAGAATTTAAGCCACCGCAGGACTTAATGGAGCTGCAGGACTAAAAGGTGCTACCTCATCAAGAGGCTCGAGATGCTGCTGGTGGTCCGAAATTGGTGTGCTTGGTCCAATAAGACAATAGTTCCTGGTTCTGTCCTGTTCCTTTCTTTTTGTTCCTTTGCTTAGAGTGTTGAGTAAGGCCGGAGCCTGTCCTAGCAGCATCCACTCTCGGAGGGGAAACGGAAATCATAAGAAATCTGACAAACGAGAGGAGGCCACTCCGTCCATTTGTTGCTCATCTGTTTAGCTAAACAGCTTCTTAAACGACACGAAATTCAACTCCATGACTCCAGATTAAAGAAGTGAAGAGGCGCTTCCTGGCTTCAGTAATAAGGTGTTTTCACACTCCCGGTGACAGCAGACTCGTCATGTAATTTTCATTTAACTATAAGATGGTGCGTATTTACTCTCCAGTAGCCACAACAGGAATGTAACCTCAATTTAATTTATCTCAGATTGCATCTTTACTGTCATCACTCTTGTACAGCATGTAGTTGTGGTAATGTTTAATTTGCAATGCATCAAGAGAATGCCTCAAATAATGCAGCAATGCAAAATCAAATTAGTTCTTTAATCTACAGAACTACAATATGAAAGAGGAGAAAAATAAATGTGAAAAATGAATGCAGATAGATAGATAGATAGATAGATAGATAGATAGATAGATAGATAGATAGATAGATAGATAGATAGATAGATAGATAGATAGATAGATATGAAAGGCACTATATAATAGATAGAAGTAAAAGGCACTATATGATAGATAGATAGATAGATAGATAGATAGATAGATAGATAGATAGATAGATAGAAGTGAAAGACACTATATAATAGATAGATAGATAAATGTGAAAGGCACTATATAATAGATAGAAGTGAAAGGCACTATATAATAGATAGATAGATAGAAGTGAAAGGCACTATATAATAGATAGATAGAAGTGAAAGACACTATATAATAGATAGATAGATACATGTGAAAGTCACTATATAATAGATAGATAGCTAGATGTGAAAGGCACTATATAATAGATAGAAGTGAAAGGCCCTATATAATAGATAGATAGATAGATAGATAGATAGATAGATAGATAGATAGATAGATAGATAGATAGAAGTGAAAGGCACTATATAATAGATAGATAGATAGAAGTGAAAGATACTATATAATAGATAGATAGATAGATAGATAGATAGATAGATAGATAGATAGATAGATAGATAGATAGATAGATAGATAGATAGATAGATGTGAAAGGCACTATATAATAGATAGATAGATAGATGTGAAAGGCACTATATAATAGATAGATAGATGTGAAAGGCACTAAATGATAGATAGATAGAAAGATAGTGTGGCATACGGCCAGGATCCTTGCCTATATAGTAGCCCTGGGAGAGAGGATATTCAGGGCATTACATCCCCTGGAATGCTAGATGTCACCCCAAGGAGTTGCAGTGGTGTCTCGGACTCCCACAGGGCTCCTTGGGAGTTGTAGTTTGGAGCAGTCCTGCCGAGCCCCCGGAAGTGCAGCTGGAAGCAGATCACTGGACACCTGGAGCACTTTCCGGGTGCCCTATAAAAGGAGGCAGCTGCACCTACTCCAGGAGCCAGAGTCAGGAGGGGGAAGACAAAGCTTGCCAGGACAAGTGGAGGCGGACAGAGAAGAAGAGAAACAGGAGAAATGAGATTAGTGTGTCTTGTGTACTGTGCTATGCAGGTGGAGAATGGGGGAAGGCGTTTCCCATATGGAAAAAGAATAAAAAAATAAAAGTGTGTGTGTTGAACTTGTGTCCTGCATCTGTCTGTGTTGGGATTGGCTGGCAGGAGCGCCCTCTGCAGGCCACGATAAACAGATAGATGTGAAAGGCACTATTAGATAGATAGATAGATAGATAGATAGATAGATAGATAGATAGATAGATAGATAGATAGATAGATAGATAGATAGATAGATAGATAGATAGTGTCACACACGCATGTTTAGGAGACAACTAAAGGGCTTGAGTACATGTAATACCAGGCTGGACCAGGGGGTGGCGAAGTGCATTAATTCTCCCTCTCGATCTTTTGCAGACCATTCTAGGAAAATCCCGCCCGGCTCTGGGGCAGCCAAAGACGTCACTTCCTCTACTGGCCTTTAAAGCTGCCATCTTGTGTATAATGAATTAGTTCTGTTTTGAACTTGATTGTGACATCATGTCTATGATTTTGTAACAGTTTTCCAGTCGGGAAAAAATTATATGGATGGCTGCCCCAACCCTTCACAATGTCTTATGGTATTTCTTCTTACAATAGATTAGTGGTTCTCAATCTGTGAGGTGGGCCCCATTAGGTGGGCACGAAGTAACAAAAAGGGGGGCATGAAGATGTGAAAAAAAAGAAAACGAATCAAAAATATGAAAAATACATCTATTGAAACCAAAACAAGTTAACTTAAACTACATTCTGATGCTAGAAAAATAAACATAGAGTTAGATAAATGTCGATAAAAGTTAATTAGGTATAATAAAATATGCATCTATGATAAATCATTAATTTAAAAAGAGCAAATTGGTATTAGTGGGCTCCTTTCAAAAAAAAAATTAGGGGGGCGCGATTAAAACTGTTATGAAAACTCGGGTCGCAAATACTTAAAGGTTGAGAAACGCTGCAATAGATAGATAGATAGATAGATAGATAGATAGATAGATAGATAGATAGATAGATAGATAGATAGATAGATAGATAGATAGATAGATAGATAGATAGATAGATAGATAGATAGATAGATAGAACTGTATTTGTCCCCTTTGGCTTTTTGCAGGAGCTCTTTAAATAAATAAATAATACATAAATAGGTCGATAAGTGAGTAGACTAATAAATAAATATGCACACACACTCTGCTCTGAACACACTCCAGTTTGACTTGTATGCTTGGGAGTTAACTTGTAGGCTTATCTAGCAGTAATTCCACCCTAAGTTACAGGTTGGCGCTGTTGTCTTCCTTCCTCTCCTACAGATAAGATGACCAGCAGCTCCAGTGACATCACTTCCTGGTCACAGTCTCCTGGCCCCGTCCCTTCCGGTCACTCTTTTGTTTTATTATTTTTTAAATTTTTCCA
The DNA here is from genome assembly GCF_900747795.2 of Erpetoichthys calabaricus. Lineage (NCBI taxonomy): Eukaryota > Metazoa > Chordata > Cladistia > Polypteriformes > Polypteridae > Erpetoichthys > Erpetoichthys calabaricus. Next base: position 186,173,174 of record NC_041402.2, on the reverse strand, counting down.
GCCATGGGGTTCGCCTATGCGGTGCCCCATCTTTGCCTTTTTAATTTCTTACAGACTATAAAACCTGCATATTATAGTGAGGTGAAGAAGTTACATACAGTGCATCTGGAGAGTATTCACAGCACATCACTTTTTCCACATTTTGTGATGTTACAGCCTTATTCCAAAATGGATTAAATTCATTTTTCCCTCAGAATTCTGCACACAACACCCCATAATGACAACGTGAAAAAAGTTTACTTGAGGTTTTTGCAAATTTATTAAAAATACAAAAATTGAGAAAGCACATGTACATAAGTATTCACAGCCTTTGCCGTGAAGCTCCAAATTGAGCTCAGGTGCATCCTGTTTCCCCTGATCATCCTTGAGATGTTTCTGCAGCTTCATTGGAGTCCACCTGTGGTAAATTCAGTTGACTGGACATGATTTGGAAAGGCACATACCAGTCTATAGAAGGTCCCACAGTTGACAGTTCATGTCAGAGCACAAACCAAGCATGAAGTCAAAGGAATTGTCTGTAGACCACCGAGACAGGATTGTCTCGAGGCACAAATCTGGGGAAGGTTACAGAAAAATTTCTGCTGCTTTGAAGGTCCCAGTGAGCACAGTGGCCTCCATCATCTGTAAGTGGAAGAAGTTCGAAACACCAGGACTCTTCCTAGAGCTGGCCGGCCATCTAAACTGAGCGATCGGGGGAGAAGGGCCTTAGTCAGGGAGGTGACCAAGAACCTGATGGTCACTCTGTCAGAGCTCCAGAGGTCCTCTGTGGAGAGAGGAGAACCTTCCAGAAGGACAACCATCTCTGCAGCAATCCACCAATCAGGCTTGTATGGTAGAGTGGCCAGACGGAAGCCACTCCTTAGTAAAAGGCACATGGCAGCCCACCTGGAGTTTACCAAAAGGCACCTGAAGGACTCTCAGACCATGAGAAAGAAAATTCTCTGGTCTGATGAGACAAAGATTGAACTCTTTGGTGTGAATGCCAGGCGTCATGTTTGGAGGAAACCAGACACCGCTCATCACCAGGCCAATACCATCCCTACAGTGAAGCATGGTGGTGGCAGCATCATGCTGTGGGGATTTTTTCAGTGGCAGGAACTGGGAGACTAGTCAGGATAAAGGGAAAGATGACTGCAGCAATGTACAGAGACATCCTGGATGAAAAACCTGCTCCAGAGCGCTCTTGACCTCAGACTGGGGCGACGGTTCATCTTTCAATAGGACAACGACCCTAAGCACGCAGCCAAGATATCAAAGGAGTGGCTTCAGGACAACTCTGTGAATGTCCTTGAGTGGCCCAGCCAGAGCCCAGACTTGAATCTGATTGAACATCTCTGGAGAGATCTTAAAATGGCTGTGCACCGACGCTTCCCATCCAACCTGATGGAGCTTGAGAGGTGCTGCAAAGAGGAATGGGCGAAACTGGCCAAGGATAGGTGTGCCAAGCTTGTGGCATCATATTCAACAAGACTTGAGGCTGGAATTGCTGCCAAAGGTGCATCGACAAAGTATTGAGCAAAGGCTGTGAATACTTATGGACATGGGATTTCTCAGTTTTTTTTATTTTTAATAAATTTGCAAAAACCTCAAGTAAACTTTTTTCACGTTGTCATTATGGGGTGTTGTGTGTAGAATTCTGAGGAAAAAAATGAATTTAATCCATTTTGGAATAAGGCTGTAACATAAAAAAAGGTGGAAAAAGTGATGTGCTGTGAATACTTTCCGGATGCACTGTAGGAATGTCACTATGTCCTTACCGGAGGGACAGAACAGTAGGCTGGCAAAGAGAAGGACAGACAGGTGTGTGAGTAGCTGGACAGACAGACAGACAGACAGAAGGACAGCCGGATGAACACCCAGGCCTTGCTTATTATCCATATCGGAATTCCCAGCTTCTTGTTTGTCCTACCATTGCCACCTTCTGGCTGCCCATGACGTCTGCCATTCTGCCAGTTTTTTGTTTTTTTTTTACTTTTTCTTTTTTTCCACTCTAATGGCTTTTGATTTTTTCGAATGAATAAACCCTTTAATGGTTGTAGACTTTGATACTATTGGCTGTGCTCACTGCTGATAACACAGCCACTCTTATTATCCCTTTGGCAGAATCAGAGTCATTTAAAAAAGTCAGATCCATTGCCAATACCGGACCCCCGTAACCTAAAGCCCCCTGCAGCGACATTGCAGATTAATTCCAGACAAACTAACCAGCAGCGTCTGCCGCAGACACTTCACTTGCATTTTTCTTGTACACAAAAGCTTGAACTCCACGCCACGTCAAATTTCCCTGGTGCCAGTCTGCAGATTGCTTACTGCTCGCCATTAATTATACGGCATGAGGAGAATTAAATGAATGGACCTCCGGATTGATGTTGCTGAGGTCAAGATGAAGCTCAAGGACGGCTCTGTCTTGTTAGACCCTTTCTTTCTTTCTTTCTCTTTTTGAGCTCTTTGAGTAGTTATTAACTACTTTTCAAATTGACTGGCTAATATACTTAAGGCTGGAGAAAACCTCCGAGGAATTGAGGGCGGCCAGAACTTGGCGTGAATGTTAAAAAAGGCAGCTCCTTTTCAGGCCAGGCTGCCAGCAGATCCCAAAGAGAGCTCTGCCATTGTGCTCTGCTGAAAAGGTTGATTTGACTTCATTTTTTAAACTTTATTCTGCATGAGTTCTTGCTAATGAGTATCTTTGTTGGTTGTCACCTGTGAATTCGGCACTCAGTGCCAAACACTTATTGTCTAGAAAATGTCTTTTTGCAGAAGGCTGGCTTGAGCGGCGAGCAGGTCCGGAGGATTATAAATTAATTTGCTTCTTTAGAATTGTGGAGAAAGCAGCTTTTAACAAAGCAGAAAGGGCCACTTTGACTTTGTCCTAAAGTCTCGGTGCCACCTGCCTGAGCCAAGTGCAACTCTCATGACGGGGTGCCATTTAAGAGCACCACCTATTCGCATGTGGACACCTTTTAGGCTCCTCTGACTTTGCATACGTCACACTGGCACCTGGCATGGATGGATGGTGTAACCTGAAGGGGGCACCTCTGAGCCCCAAACCCCACACCCCATAATACCCAACACAGTCATTGGTTCAAATAGATAGATAGATAGATAGATAGATAGATAGATAGATAGATAGATAGATAGATAGATAGATAGATAGATAGATAGATATGAAAGGCACTATATAATAGATAGATAGATAGATAGATAGATAGATAGATAGATAGATAGATAGATAGATAGATAGATGGAAGGATAGATAGATAGATAGATAGATAGATAGATAGATAGATAGATAGATAGATAGATAGATAGATAGATAGATAGATAGATAGATAGAAATGGAAGGCACTATATAATAGATAGATAGATAGAAATGGAAGGCACTATATAATAGATAGATAGATAGATAGATAGATAGATAGATAGATAGATAGATAGATAGATAGATAGATAGATAGATAGATAGATAGATAGATAGATAGATAGATAGATAAAGAAATAGATAGATAGATATATAGATAGATAGATAGATAGATAGATGAAAAAGGCACTATATAATAGATAGATAGATAGATAGATAGATAGATAGATAGATAGATAGATAGATAGATAGATAGATAGATAGATAGATAGATAGACTAGATAGATAGATAGAGAGATAGAAATGGAAGGCACTATATAATAGATAGATAGATAGATAGATAGATAGATAGATAGATAGATAGATAGATAGATAGATAGATAGATAGATAGATAGATGGAAGGCACTAGATAATAGATAGATAGATAGATATATAGATAGATAGATAGATAGATAGATAGATAGATAGATAGATAGATAGATAGATAGATAGATAGATAGATAGATAGATAGATAGATAGATAGATAGATAGATAGATAGATAGATAGATAGATTCTCGACTCTTTTTTAAATTCTACCTGAGAATCGTTCTTTTGGCTTCCTGTCACAGTCCTCTGAAGCTCCAGGACAGTCAGCTGCACGCCCTGGCAGTTCCCAAAGACCCCGACAGGGGTGGCATCTCCACACTCCAATCCCCATGCCACCTAAAGTGGTCCAGCCATAAGGAACACTGGCACCTGTTGTGTGGAGGAATGAGCTTCTCCCAGTGGGCTTGTTCTGCTGCTCCTTCCATTTTGACTTCCTGGCCGGGCATGAATCTTTCCTTTATCCCGACCAGGAAGCCTGTCCTTCCTTCCTCGTACCTACAATGGACGGATGGATTGATGGATAATAATAATAATAATAATAATACATTTTATTTATATAGCGCTTTTCCCATGCTCAAGGATGAATAACATGCTGGCAACCCATTTAGAGTTTGTGCCAATCTTAGTGCCAATGCCACAGAATTAACTTGTAACTCTGAACTGGACTCCATGTGCCTAACATTGGGCAGTAGCTAAAACGCTTGTGAAGAAATAAAGACTTCAGGGGAAGATGGCAGTGAAGTAACTGTACGTGGCCGGAAGTAATAATGATAATAATAATTCATTACATTTATATAGCGCTTTTCTCAGTACTCAAAGCGCTATCCACACAGGGAGGAACCGGGAAGCGAACTCACAGTCTTCCACAGTCTCCTTACTGCAAAGCAGCAGCACTACCACTGCGCCACCTGTGAGGAAGTGGTGCTATTGAGTGGCATTGAGGTGAGAATGTTTTATTAACCTTTCATTGATCTGTTGGGAGAACACTTACTGTAGCACTCTGTTCCAATCCCCTTGCTCTTTCACGCTCTTTTGGACCCTTTGGCTGCCCCCTAAGAGCACGATTGTGACACGCTGCAATGTCAGGACAATGCAAGAGACAGAAAGCAAAACAATCTCAGACAAAGTGCTTAAAGGTGTCACTCACGTACGCATGGAAAACAACTTAAAGGCTTAGGTGATGGTAATTCTCCACCGAGACAGGAGGTGGCGCTGTATACCAACACCCCCTCTTCTCCTCCCTCTGCAGAAAGGAAGACTGGCACCTTTCATTCTCTGACGTCACTTCTGGGGTCCGTCCACCTGGACCCACCTCTTCCTCCCAGAGTGAGTGAGAGGACGACTCGTTTTTTTTTTCATTGTATTCCTTTCAAGTATATGGGGTTGGCTGCCAGGTACCCCAAAACTTTCACCTTGTCCTGTTCATATTTTACAAAGGATAAGTTTGGCATTTTTCAAGTCAAAGTTATTGCTTCACAATCATGGGGCCTGTAGCGAGCGCCGCAGCACCCTAAACCCCCTGACACAACTTCATGACACAGTTCTGGGTTGAACCAAAGGCATTTATTCAACAGCACCTTCACGAGCTCTCCACTTTTCATACTTCAGTACATGCAATAGGCATTAAGTTTCTCCTTCATGTCACACACGTGCGATTGGGAGACAGCTGAAGGGCCTAAATGAATGCAACTCCACGCCAGACCAGGGGGCGGCAGGGTGCGCTGACTCGGTCTCAATCTCTTGCAGACCACCCATGGGAAATCCCTCAGGGTACCGGCACCACTTTCCGGGTCTGCCGCCGCCACTGCCGACGATGTCACTTCTGGTCCCGACCCCAACGATGGAGTCACGTCCGGTCCTGACAATGTCACTTCCGGCCCCCCAAACCGGATGACGTCATTTCCTTGCATGACCTTTAAAGCTGCCATCTTGTCTCAATAACTTCAGTTCTGTTTTGGACTCGCATCTGTGAACATCTCTGCCCAATTTAACCTTATTTTTGCAGACCTTTGAACGCATTTAGTGTGGAAATAAGTCCCAATTTCCTTTACCGAATTTCCTCTTCTTTTCCTTTTGATCTGCAAGTAAATCCTGAGGTGATTTTTGAATTTCTTTCTGCTGCTTTTAAGCCTTTTGCTAAAATGCATAAAAGCTTCGCCACAAAGAGACTTTTTCTTCCGCCTCCTTTTCTTTCTTTCTTCCTTTCTTTCATTCTTTCTCTCTCTCTCTCGCTCTTGCATTGATTGTTACTGAATTGAAGTCGGGAGCTTGCTATTTACTGGCACCTTCTCACAAATTACAAAGCCACCCTTCCTGTGAGCAGAAATTCCAGTGGCCGCTTAAGGGACCAACTGTGGGCAGCGGGCAAAGTGGGTGAGCCCTAATCGTGGGCCTAAGAACCACCCAAAGCAGTCTGTTTATGGCCGGTGTGAAAGATAGAGGCACTGTCGACCCTGTGAACCCTCAGACCAGACGTCAGACACCAGATTAAGTCCAATATGACTTTATTTTATAATAATAATGTGCACCAAGCACTCTACACTGCACTATACTCATATAATAAACAAATCGCTAATCAATAACCAATACAATAATCAATCCTCCACTCCCAGACGCCTTGCCACCCTTCCACCCAGCTCAGCTCAGCGTCTGGGATTTCCCACAGTCCTTTTATAGTCCTTGACACGGAAGTGTTTCGCCTCTCTCTGTCCATGTGACCGTGAACACTTCCGGGTCAGATAAAAGCTCCTTTTCTTCAACCCGGAAATGTGTCATTCGCTCTGTCGCTGTGACTAAGACGCACTTCCGGGTTATAGGTGAATCAAAAGTCTCTGGGCCTTCCTGCAGCGTCCCCTGGAGGTTCCCATGGTATCCAGCAGGGCTGTGATGAAAAACTCCACTGTCCATGATGCCCTGCTGGAAGTCGGGGCACCTCTATGTTGCAGGCAGGGCTCCACCTGGTGGCTTGGGGGGTATTGGCCGGGATGAATGGGCCGGCCATATTCCACACCGGGCATCGCTACAAGTGAAGTTACATCATAATGGAGATGGAAAAGATTGGTTGGTGGCGGGGACAAACAAAAAATTTCCAACCAATCACCTATGGAAAAGCGCTTCACCAGCGCACAAAGAGTCCCTATTGTGGGAAACTCTTCCTTCAAGCGTTTTCCACGCTAAAATCATGAGTACAATAAGCATGACGATAAGCACCAAGCAACTCTGTCTTCTCTCTCTCAATTACTACCTCCTCCACTCCTCCCAGCAAGCATCATCCTCCATCCACCCAACTGAGGCTGAGTTGGCAAACTCGCAGGTGCCATGATGCCCTGTGGGAATTTGGGACACCACTGCAATGCAGGAGGGCTGCCATCTGGGGATGCACAGAAGATAATGCCCTGTGCATGCTCTCTGACCTGGTCCTTCCATTGGAGAGGCCTCCTGGCTGGGTAAGGGCCCGGCTGTCCCTCACTCTATCTATCTATCTATCTATCTATCTATCTATCTATCTATCTATCTATCTATCTATCTATCTATCTATCTATCTATCTATCTATCTACTATGGCCACCAGGGGGCACTCCAGCTCCCCAAACACCCTGCACAAAGGCGTGAACACAAGTATAAAAGCACAAAGAGTCTTTATGGTGCGAAATTCTTCCTTCAAGTGTTTCCCACTCTACAGCCACAAGTACAATTAAGCACAATGATAAGCACCAAGCAACTCTGTCTTCTTTCTCTCTCTTTTACTGCCTCCTCCACTCCTTCCAGCATGCGTCGTCCTCCATCCTCCTGACTCTGGGACAGGGGATCCTCCTCCAGTCAACTTCTCCAGGTTGTATCCACGGAACTCAACAGGGCAGCTCATCTGAGCCACAATTCATATGCTGCCCTGTGGGAATGCCAGATGGGGGCTCGCCAAGAGGGATGCTGTCAGAGGCTGCCAGAAAGCTAGATGAAACTCGAACTTCAGGGGGCACGACCAGCTATTAGAGCCAAGGTGGAACTTACTTCTTCCAGAGATGGAAATGGCAGATCTGTTCATTTTCCCCTTGAATAAGTCATTGCAAAGTCAAAATGCTTTCAGTGAATTCACCTTTATGTAAAGATGTTGTTTAAATGAAGATCAAATCTTGATATGTCCACATACATTATAATCAGATAAAACATTGTATGGGGGGCAGTTACTTTTTCACAGGACTGTTTCTTTTTTCAGAAATTCCATCCCAGCTGTGATCTGAAGCCCAGTATGAGAGTGCTGGGCTTGAACCCGTGTTTCTAGAGTTGTAAATCATCAGTGCCTGTTTGGGGTAATCCGTCCTTTTACCTTCAGATTTAAACTGTGGGGGCCAACTGAATTATGGGGCTCACGAGAGCCAATTGCACCCCAAGAGTAGACGGCACAGCCTTTGAATTCAGATCCTTAGTGGAAGCCCATCATCCATTTTCATACTTTTTGCCCTCCAGGAGATGGGCAGGACACATAAACGCCATACAGATAGTGACCAGGCTGCGATTTGAACCCGGGACCCTGGTGTTAAGAAGGCAGCAGCCTGCACCCGTGTGTTTGGAGTGGTCTCTCTCATAACTGTACAAACATGAAGATTAGAATTATGGGTGACTCAGCCTAAAGAGCCCCATGGGAGTGAATGGCTCAGAAGCACAGGGGCCATCCACAGCTGGGGTGGGACATGGTCTTCTAACCTTTCAGGCGTCCGTGGAGGAGACACAAAGAAGGAGATGAAGGCTCGACTTGGAGATGCACAGAGAATCTTTGTCTGGGATTTCATTTTGTTTTCTTCTCCGTGCTGGACAGGAGTCATTGACTTTGTTCGTCATCCAGGGGCCTCCAGGGTGAAAACCACCAGACTGTTGGATAAAACGTCCGCTTCATACCGAGCGAAAAGTCAACTCACTGCCAGCTTTACCCGTGGCACCTCGCTTGACACTTTTGAAGAATGGCAGGATGAAGAACTCCTGGGGCGATGGCTGTGGGTGAGCTGAAGCTCATACTGGTGTCGATAAATTCCATCTTCCTGGCCAGTGATGCTTTCTTTCCCCGTTCAGAGCCCACTGGCTTAGTGGCCGTCCAATTAAGAATGACCCATTACGTACGTGACCGTGGTTAATCTTAACCCAGGGACCTGGACGGTGCCACCATCATCTTCCGTGTTTGAATGTTCCTGGTGTGTCCATTTGTGCCTACGCTGTCAGATGTGATCACGCACGCTTCCCCGAATTCATTAACGAGCCCTCAGAACTGGCCCTGGAGACGGACGCTTAATTAGAACACTAATCAGATCGGAAAACCGCACTCCAGTTATCCACACAAAAGTGCCAGGCATTTGAGCCTGGCAAGTGAAGGTCACCACTTGGGCACAAGCTGATTTGGGAGTCGAAAAGAAGGAGGGGGGGCCTCGGCAGGCATTTGGGAAGTTTTAGGTTGGACACAAGAGAAGAATGAGTGGCATCTGCACAGAAGTCCATCACTGGGCACGCGGGCATGGAGAGTACTGGATTAGTGTAGACTGACAGGTAGACAAACAGGCCTGTGTGGTGATAGATTAGTACAGAATGACCAGTAGAAAGTGTAAATGCCACAGGAGTTGCACAGGGAATGGTTCCTTACCTGGACGGGAGGCTCCGAGCAGGCAGATGGGCATCCTGACCAGGGGAAAGGAAAGAGCCAGACCCGGAAGTGATGGCTGGGTGGGATGGACGGACAGCCTAACAGAAGAAGTTGTTGCTGTGGACTCTTTTTTCCCCCAGGACGCTAGATGACAGCAGCCCAGGATATCGGTGCCCACTACCGGAACCAATAGGGCATGCTGGGAAGTGTAGTCCAGCCTGCTGGGGTACATGGGTGCCATAAGGGGACACTGCAGGGAGATGCACTCCATAATAAGTGGGACTTCCATATGACCTGGAAGTGCCTCCATCGGGCAGTGACCCTGGGACCAGAAGTACTCCTTAATAATCCAGGTGAGTTGGAGCTGGGAGGACGGAGATCAACACTCAACTGGAGGAGGGCAGTGCGGTGAGAAGAAAAAGAGAGGCATTGTTGAGAGAGAGGGGGAGAGAGAACCTGTGTTTGTGGGCTTTGCAACTTTGTGGAGGTGTGTTTAATAAACACTTCTTTATTTGAACCCGGGACTCTTGGTGCGATTGTGTTTGGGGCTCGTTGATGACCCTGGTTCCATTACAAAATGGCTACTGTATAGAGTGTCATATTACTTCAGAATGCCCAGTGAGGAGATTGGTGTGGATAGCACCTGATTACAGTGGAGTGCAAAAAACGTGTGTGTAAAGCACCAGAGCACTTAGACTGACCAGAAGACAAATAGGTTGGTGTGGCGCTAAACTGGTGTTGAGTGACCAGTGGAAGGACAACTGTACATAGTGCCATATTACTTCAGACTGACCAGTGGAGAGGATGGCCTGTATGGCGCCTGATTATTTCAGACTGATCAGTTCAAAAGTCAGTGTGGAAAGTGAATATTTACAGTAAACTAACCAGTGCGTAAAGTGAATAGTTATGCTGACCACTGGAGGAACAGGTCATTATGGTGCTAAATTAGTCGAGACCAACCCGTGGATAAGAAACTGTGTATAGCATTGGGATTAATAAAGTATCTATCTATCTATCTCTATCTAGCACCATACTACCTTAGAGAGGGGAGAGATTGACCTACATGGCATGTAAATACTGTGGTGTGACCAATGTGGAGAAACTGTAAGTGCCTGAGCACTTAGACTGACCAGCAAACAAACAGGTTGGGGTGATGCTAAACTGGTGTGGAGTGACCAGTGGAAGGACAACTGCATATAGTGTCATATTACTTCAGACTGACCAGTGGAGAGGTGGCCTGTATGGCGCCTGATTATTTCAGACTGATCAGTTCAAAAGTTACTGTGGAAAGTCCTTAAAGTCGTCCTGTCCACCACACTGCTCTGTCACTTATCCCGTGTGTCTGTGGATCAGCAAAAATGCCAATGTATAAAGTAAATAATTAGAGTAAACCAACCAGTGTGCAAAGTGCCTAATTACAGTAAACCAACCAGTGTGTAAAGTGAATAATTACAGTAAACTAATCAGTGCGTAAGGTGAATAATTACAGTAAACTTACCAGATTGTAAAGTGAATAATTATGCTGACCACTGGAACAACAGGTCATTAAGGTTAATGGTCATTATTAGTCGAGACCAACCAGTGGCCAAGAAATTGTGTATAGCGCCATATTACTTTAGACTGATCAGTGGGGAGACCTTGGCCTACATGGCATGTAAATACTGTGGAGTGACCAATGTGGAGAAACTGCAAGTGCCTGAGCACTTAGACTGACCAGCAAACAAACAGGTTGGTGTGGCGCTAAACTGGTGTCGAATGACCAGTGGAAGGGTTTTATTGTGTAGCGCCACATTACTTCAGATGGAGCAGTGGAGAGTTTGGCCTGAATAACTGGTATAAAGCCCAGTGAGTAAAGTGATTTTGAGGGCCCCTAAAGTCCTCCTGTCCACCACATTACTCTGTCACTTACTCCACATGTCTCTGGTTCTCCTGATGTTGGTGCGATGTTTACTCTTAACAAGTTTCCAACTGTGTCCCCGTGCTCTTGACTTGGTCACCGTCTCAATCCATAACTCCATGATCTTTAACTCTTCAGTCGTGTCTCCTCTTAATCTCCTTTAAAGACTCAGCTCTTGTAATCTTTCCTCATAACTCATCCGCCACGCTGTAAGTCATGGAATCAGCCTAGCTGCTCTTCTCCGGACGTTTCCCCTCTGATGCTATGTCCCTGAATCTGCCAAAATTGTTTCAATTCCACACTTCAATTTAAAGTTTGCTGCCATTTTGTTTTTGTGTTTAGCTGCGGTTCAATTGCAAGGTTTTGACCAGTAAGGGGCGTGGCTTCAGAGGTCACGACCCTGTCGATCATTACTCAGGGCCATTCTTGGTTCACTTCCTTATCCGCCCCCTAATCAGTGTTTGATTTCTTACTGATGTTGAACTCTGCTGTCCTTTCTCTCCTTGCTCGTGTTCTCCTGGTTCACACCGTTGCTTCGTCTTTGTATTTTTTACAGCACAGAAGGGCCCTGCTACGAAGAGTTCAACCACTTAGTTTGGAACGTAAGGGGGACAAGGGGCAGATGGACGTCTGTTAAATTGGTGTGCCACGACAAGCCTAGCAGAATGGGCAATGCCCACTTTGTCATAACAGTGTGACAGGCATAAACAATCATGACTGAAATCCATGGGGAATCATTATCCTCCATCCTGGGGTGGGGTTTCCCCTAATTTGAGGGGTTTAAATTGGCAGTTCACTTGTTGAGGCCTCCGAGTGAAGGCAGGAATAATAAGAAGCCACCTGCTGCCCCCTAGAGGCGGAAGCGGCCAATGCAGACAACCCTACCCTGTAATTTCCTCCTGGGGGTCTAAAGACAAGACGCGCCCAGAGGAACACGAATGGTTTCAATGTTTGAAATGAGCAGGCAGCCATTGTGACATCATTTAACTCGGGCCTACTTAAACACTCAAGAGCTTTCGGTTCCGTTTAAAGTGGTTGACGGGCGCAAATTGAAAAGAAAATCCAGCAATCGAGCAGAATACAAATAGCGCAGAACAGAGAAGAGTCAGAGTGCTTCACTTAAATGGGATTCGCTTTACTTCCTAGCCGGCTTGCTCTCGGCACAGGCCATCACTTTTCTTTCTTCTATTATTGTTGTTGTTTTATTTATATTTTCCCAAGAGAAGGAAAAATCCATGAATCAATCCCTCCGACTTTGTAGAGAAATCCACGGCAGCAATCATCATATCAAGTCAGTATGTCGTAAATGGCAGCCATGACGGCATCGAGTCGGTGTGCTCAGGTGTCGCTCTCCGTCTTCTTTAAAGCCGTCATGGAGATCCTGAGTAAACGGCCTTTGTCAAGTCCATCAGATGGAGAGCAGGACTCTGACTGGGCCACTCCAGGACATTCACATTGCCAGCTTGAAGCCATTCCTGTGTCACTTTGTCCCTCCTCCTTGGGCTCGTTGTTTTGCTGTCTTCTCCCAAGGTGCAGGTTTCTTACGGATATCCGTCCTCCGAGACTTTTGCCGCATTCATTCACAAACCCCTCCCCCCCCCACCATGCTTCACGTGTATTTGTGATAATGTCACACTGAAGACACTGTTTAGTCTGACAGCCATAAAGCTCAACTTTGGTCCCGTCCTACCACAGGACCTTCTTCCAACTGACTCCAGAGTCCCCCACGTGCCCATAATGTACTGTATGTTTTAACTCTTAGCCCACTTTCGTGATGCACCCGGGCACAGTTATTATCTCCCCAATGTGACTCACCTGCAGCTTGTCATTCCTTCTGAGTTCTCAGACACCTCTTGTTGGATTCCTTCACTCGCCTTCTTCAGTTTTTGTGGACAGCCTGCTCTGTCAGATTTCCAGCTCTGCCATACTCCTTCCATTCCTTACTGGATGTTAAGTGACTTGGAGATTTTATGCCTAAGGAAACGTCATCTCTGACAGAGGAGCACAGGATTTGACGGTTAGAAGGGTCCTTTCATCATATTGGCCAGCCCACCACTGACTCATCTGTGGAATGGCCAGTAGGGGGGAGGCAGCTTGATGGCCGAGGTCTTGTATGTGAATTTCCCCTTAGGATTAATAAAGTATCTATCTATCTATCATATAGTGCCTTTCACATCTATCTATCTATCTATCATATAGTGCCTTTCACATCTATCTATCTATTATATAGTGCCTTTCATATCTATCTATCTATCTATCTATCTATCTATCTATCTATCTATCTATCTATCTATCTATCTATCTATCTATCTATTATATAGTGCCTTTCATATCTATCTATCTATCTATCTATCTATCTATCTATCTATCTATCTATCTATCTATCTATCTATCTATCTATCTATCATATAGTGCCTTTCACATCTATCTATCTATCTATCTATCTATCTATCTATCTATCTATCTATCTATCTATCTATCATATAGTGCCTTTCACATCTATCTATCTATTATATAGTGCCTTTCATATCTATCTATCTATCTATCTATCTATCTATCTATCTATCTATCTATCTATCTATCTATCTATCTATCTATCTATCTATGATATAGTGCCTTTCATATCTATCTATCTATGATATAGTGCCTTTTTCTATCTATCTATCTATCTATCTATCTATCTATCTATCTATCTATCTATCTATCTATCTATCTATCTATCTATCTATCATATAGTGCCTTTCACATCTATCTATCTATTATATAGTGCCTTTCATATCTATCTATCTATCTATCTATCTATCTATCTATCTATCTATCTATCTATCTATCTATCTATCTATCTATCTATCTATCTATCTATCATATAGTGCCTTTCACTCTATCTATCTATCTATCTATCTATCTATCTATCTATCTATCTATCTATCTATCTATCTATCTATCTATCTATCCAGGACTCCGAACAAATCGGCACCCTCCTATGTGATATCACCTACTCTTGCTCTGTACTTGTACCATTATTATTGTACTATCGTATTGTATTGAGGACTTCCTGTCCCCAGTGGAGTAGTGAAACAGGACACACTTTAAACATCAATAAACAAACAGGTTTTGCAAGCTAAGCAGAGGCAAATTACGGTCCAAAATGTAGAGGTAGACCGACTCGAACGGAGGCTGGCGCATGAGTAAGGAGTGCCCTGCACATCTCTCCACTCTTGACGTCACGCTTCCCCCTCCCCTCGGCCCGCAGCCTCTGTTTTAGTTTAGTGTAAATAAAGTGAACTTTAATTCTTAGCATGATGGTAGAAGTCACAAAATCAACTGGAATGTTCAAGCAAATTCTAGAAAAATACCCGATCTAAATCCCATAAGAGCTCATCTGTCTCGCGTAAAACTGTCCAAAATGTTTCCAGGGCAAGATCCAACCTGCGAACACTGCAACCAAGCTCCTGCCTCACTGGGTGACATGTTTTGGGCCTGCACCAAACTAACATCATTCTGGACCAACATCTTTAAGTGCCTTTCAGACAGCCTTGGGGTCACAATCCCTCCTAACCCACTAACAGCTGTGTTTGGTGTTCTTCCAGATGGATTTAAAGTAGAGAAGGACAAGCAAACTAAGATTGCATTCACTACACTTTTGGCATCCAGACTTATTTTGTTAAATTGGAAGAATCCTAACTCTCCTGATAAGTCAGTGGGAAACCGATGTTTTATATTATTTGAAATTGGAAAAATCAAATTCTCAGTTAGAGGATCTGTACAGAATTTTTTCAAAACCTGGCAGGATCTCATCAATAATATTTTAGAATAAGAAGAAATAATTATTTCTGCATTTCTTTCCCTTCTCCATTTTTTATTTACCTATATATATATTTTTTCCTTTTTTTTTGTTTAATTTTGCCCTATTAAAAAGCCCTAAGCAATTCTCCTTTGGCCATGCTCTCCTTCTCAAGGGTGGGGTTTGATTTGTCTTTAATTCTTTTTTGTATAAATTGATCTATTTGTATGGAATGATTACAATAAAATTAATAAATAAAATTAAAAATAAATAAATCCATTAAGTAGTTCTCTCGCTCACTAGCTAAGTGGATGTAAGGTACCCGTCCCGAGGCTGGCGCATGAGTGAGGAGGGTCTCGCCTCTCCCCTCGGCCCGCTGCGTCTCTCTCTTGGATTTGCGCAAATAAATCTGTACTTCAAGAGAACTATGATACTTAACGTGATGAGAGAAGTCACAAAAACAACCGGAATGTTCAAGCAAATTCTACAAAAAAAACATCAAAATCCGTTAAGTAGTTCTCTCGTGAACAGCAGACAGACAGACAGATGTTGGATTTTTTTGTACATTGAGATGACTGGTGTCCTGTTCTGTGTATTGTGTTCTATTCACCCCTTTTGTTGACACCCACTGCACTCTCAGCCTACCTGGAAAAAGGGGGCCTCTCTTCAGATTGCCTTTCCGGAGAGTTCTTCCTTTTTATTCCCTACAAGGCTGGGAGAGAGTCAAGGCTGCTGTCAAAAGACAGGGCCTGTTAAAGCCCATCCTGGCACTCCGTGTGTGATTTTGGGCTATACAAAAATAAATTGTATGGTGTTGTATTGTATTGAACAGGACTTGATGGCCAAGTCACCGCCTCCTTCTTCTTCTCCTTTTCCTTCTTCTTCTTCTTCTTGCTGCTCCTATTTAGGGGTGATCACAGCAGATCATCCTCTTTTACATCACCTGTTTTCTGCCATCCTGACTGCCCCTCACCACATCCATAAACCTCCTCTTTGTTCTTCTTCTTTTCCTCTCACCTGGTGGTCCCATCCTCAACATTCTTCTCCCGATGCACCCCTCATCTCTCTTTTGCATGTACCCAAACCATCTCAATCTCGCCTCCCTCACTTGGCCACCAAACTCTTGTGCCAGTGTTGCCCCTCTAATAAACTCACTCCTAATCCTGTGTGAAAATCGTAGCATCTTACACTTCCAGCTGTCTTCTCGTCAGTGCCACCGTCTCCAAACCGTACACCATAGCTGGTCTCCCTATTGTTTATGGACCTTCCCTTTCACTCTTCTATCACAAATCACTCCGTCCAGTCCACCCTGCCCGCACTCTCTGTCACTTTGGACTGTTAAGCCCAAGTGTTTAAACTCGTCTACCTTCACCACCTCTTCTCCTTGCAGTCACACCCATCCACCACCTTCCCTCTCACTCACACACACGTACTCCGTCTCACTCCTACTGACTCTCATTCTCTTCCTCTCCAGTGTGTACCTCCACCTCTCCAGGTTCGTCTCCATCTTCTGTCTACTCTCACTACAGATCACAATGTCATCTGCGGACATCGCAGTCCACGGAGTCTCCTCTCTGACCTCATCTTTCAACGTGTCCTTCACCACTACAAACAGGACAGGGCTCTGAGCTGATCCTCGATGTAACCCCACTGTCACCGTA
Organism: Erpetoichthys calabaricus; assembly: GCF_900747795.2. Classification (NCBI taxonomy): domain Eukaryota; kingdom Metazoa; phylum Chordata; class Cladistia; order Polypteriformes; family Polypteridae; genus Erpetoichthys; species Erpetoichthys calabaricus. Next base: position 186,156,480 of record NC_041402.2, on the reverse strand, counting down.
AACCAGGCGGTCACGCCACACCGCAGTCCCACTGTCCTCATGCATATCCTGCACCACCCTCACATACTTTTCTGCTACTCCCGACTTCCTCATACGGTGCCATAACTCCTGTCATACGCTCTCTCCAAGTCCACAAACATGCAATGCAATTCTTTCTGACCTTCTCTGCACTTCTCCATCAACACTCTTAAAGCAAACTTCACATCTGTGGTGATCTTTCCTGGAATGAAACCACATTGCCGCTCACTGATCGCCCCATCTCCTCTCAGCCTGGTGTCCATCACTCTTCCCCATATCTTCATGGTGTGGCTGATCAGCTCTGCACATCTTCCATATTCTTGAAAACTGGCACTAATACACTTCTTCTCCACTCCTCAGGCATCTTCTTGCTTTTCAAGATTTTGTTAAACATTCTGGTTAGAAACTCTCCTGTCGTCTCACCTAACAATAAATAATAATAATACATTTTATTTATATAGCGCCTTTCCCATGCTCAACACCTAAACATCTCCAGGCCTCCATCAGAGCTTCATTTATTCAACACAATCGTCAAGCCTGTGCTGTTATAATGGAGCAGCGTCATGGAGAAAAGCAAAAGTCTCTCTGTGGGAAGCGCTGACCTTTCATCAATTCAGTTTGCGTTGATGTCTGTCTTATCGATCCTTGATCTGAAATTCTCGCTTCTCCTTATGACGACGATACTCGGTTTGCACTCTGGTTCTGGCCTTCCTATACTGACTCACTAGAGACAGTAAAAACAAAAAGAAAGTAACCAGGAGAATCGTAAGTCAAAGAAAGGGCTAAGGGTCAAAACCCGGGAGTCAAGGAGCTGTTTCTTGAAAGAAAAAAATAAACATGATCAAAAAGTTTAGAGTGCAAAATTATAGCTAGGATACGAAAAACCAGAAGGACTAAATCCTGATCTAGTAATGCAGTGAAACAAAGTTTATCTGTTAAGCGTGGATAGCCTGGGGTGACCTTCATTTGTGACAAAATTGACGTGGCAATTGACGGGGGAATTCTGGGAAAGATCTCCTTGGAGACAGCAGAAACAGAAACCTAACATGGGAAACGAAATGGGCGTGGCAACAAAACCAGGATTAAAAAAAATAAAATTTCTCGAAAATGATTCTAGACCAAATGAAACTTGAAATTCGGATTTCTCGAGACTCGAAACCTTGCATTCCATATCAGGATTGGTAGGATAGGAAACACCTGGCATGACCTTTGTGTTGTGACAAAATTGACGTGGCAAATGAGCACACCCTGGGGAATTCTGGGAAAGATCTCCTTGGAGACAGCAGAAACAGAAACCTAACATGGGAAACGAAATGGGCATGGTGACAAAAACGGGATTTAAAAAAACAAAATTTCTCTAAATTGATTCTAGACCAAATTAAACTTGAAATTCGGATTTGTCGAGACTCAAAACCTTGCATTCCATATCATGACTGGTGGGATAGGAAACACCTGGCATGACCTTTGTGTTGTGACAAAATTGGCGTGGCAAACGAGCGCACCCTGGGGAATTCTGGGAAGGATCTCCTTAGAGACAGCAGAAACAGAAACCTAGCGTGGGAAAAGAAATGGGTGTGACAACAAAAAACGGGATAAAAAAACAAGGAAATTTCTCGAAACATATTCTAGACCAAATGAAACTTGAAATTCAAATTTGTCAAGACTCGAAACCTTGCATTCCATATCAAGATTGGTAGAATAGCCTAGAAATACCTGGGGTAACCTTTGTGTTGTGATAAAGTTGACATCGAAAACAAGCACACACTGGAGAATTCTGGGAATGATTCCCTTGGAGACAGCAGAAACAGAAACCTAACATGGGAAACGAAATGGGCGTGGTGACAAAAACCGGATTTAAAAAAAATGACATTTCTCAAAATTGACGCTAGACCAAATTAAACTTGAAATTTGAATTCCATGAGACTCGGAACCTTGCATTCCATATCAAGATTGGTAGAATAGCCTAGAAACACCTGGGATGACCTTTGTGTTGTGGAAAAATTGACGTGGCAAACAAGCACACCCTGGGGAATTCTGGGAAAGATCTCCTTGGAGACAGCAGAAACAGAAACCTAGCATGGGAAAAGAAATGGGCGTGGTGACAAAAACGGGATTAAAAAAATGAAATTTCTCGAAATAGATTCTAGACCAAATTAAACTTGAAATTCAAATTTGTTGAAACTCAAAACCTTGCATTCCATATCTGGTTTGGTAGAATAGCCCAGAAACGCCTGGGGTGAGGTTTGTGTCGTGATAAAGTTGACATCGAAAACAAACGCACATGGGAGAATTCTGGGAATGATTGGAGAGAGCAGAAACAGAAACCTAACATGGGAAACGAAATGGGTGTGGTGACAAAAACGGGATTTAAAAAAATGAAATTTCTCTAAATTGATTCTAGAACAAATGAAACTTGAAATTCGAATTCCATGAGACTCGGAACCTTGCATTCCATATCAAGATTGGTAGAATAGCCTAGAAACACCTGGGATGACCTTTGTGTTGTGGAAAAATTGACGTGGCAAACAAGCACACCCTGGGGAATTCTGGGAAAGATCTCCTTGGAGACAGCAGAAACAGAAACCTAGCATGGGAAAAGAAATGGGCGTGGTGACAAAAACGGGATTAAAAAAATGAAATTTCTCGAAATAGATTCTAGAACAAATGAAACTTGAAATTTGAATTCCACGAGACTCGGAACCTTGCATTCCATATCAAGATTGGTGGGAGCTGCACAGAAGTTTACTCAAAAAATGCTGAAAGTCGGAGATCATAAAAATCTCGGTTTAGGGTGGACTTTTGATTTTGACTCGTTTCTGCTCTCTGAGTGTGTTTCATGCCCTGGTCCCGTGTGTTCTTTCTCTTTCTCATGGTTCAGTTTCACTGGCAGGACAAGAACAGGCCATTCAGCCAACAGCCTCAGCAATCCTAGTTTCATGGATATTTCAAAATAACATCAAGTCAAGATTTGAGGGTCCTTACAGTCCTACTGTCCACCGCACTCTTTGTCTATTTCTTTCATGTTATCTTCTTTGCGCGAATAAATCAGTAACTAATGAAACATTTTGCACAAAAATACAAAAAAACTGCCGACGTGTAGCCTAGCGATCCTGCCAACTACGCTATTTTTAGCCTGTAATTAGCACCAAGGAAGCTCAGGCAAATGGAAAAGGTGCTTTTTTTTTCTCTAAAACATCAGATGCGTCCAGCACATGACTTTCCCTACATAAAGCGGAGTAAAAATAACGCAGGGCAATTTGTAGAGAAATGCAGAATGATTGTCTCTGTCGAGTCAGGTATCCTGGAGTGACTCAGCTTCAAATCAATAACCTTCTATCACAACAATGCCAGTCATGGTGCCAAGTTTCTCTCAAACTGATTTGTTCATTTTTTAAAGTGACTGTGCCCACTAAATCCCATCCTGATGCACACCGAGACACACAACACTCTGAAAGGGGTGCAAGTGGGTTCAGGGAGGCCAAAAACGGGAACAATCCATCAAAAACTCAAAGTCAACATTTTTGTCCCTGTCATGTGTGGCTTGGGAAGGCAAAAATAAGGAAGTGTTCTCATTAACTGTGTTGTGATCACAAGGGGGGGCATGGATCGTGGACTATCTTAAAGACAGACCTCAGTATGTGCGTCTTGGGAACTGCACGTCTGACATTGTGGTCAGCAACACAGGAGCACCACAAGGGACTGTACTTTCTCTGGTCCTGTTCAGCCGATATACATCAGACTTCTAATACAACTTGGAGTCCTGCCATGTGCAAAAGTTCGCTGATAACACTGCTATCGTGGGCTGCATCAGGAGTGGGCTGGAGGATGAGTATAGGGACCTAATCAATGACTTTGTTAAATGGTGTGACTCAAACCACCTACAACTGAACACCAGCAAAACCAAGGAGCTGGTGGTGGATTTTAGGAGGCCCAGACCCCTCATGGACCCCGTGATCATCAGAGGTGACTGTGTGCAGAGAGTGCAGACCTATAAATACCTGGGAGTGCAGCTGGATGATAAATTAGACTGGACTGACAATACTGATGCTCTGTGTAAGAAAGGACAGAGCCGGTTATACTTCCTTAGAAGGCTGGCGTCCTTCAACATCTGCAATAAGATGCTGCAGATGTTCTATCAGACAGTTGTGGGGAGCGCCCTCTTCTACGCAGTGGTGTGCTGGGGAGGCAGCATTAAGAAGAAAGACGCCTCACGCCTGGACAAACTGGTGAGGAAGGCAGGCTCTATTGTAGGCATGGAGCTGGACAGTTTGACATCTGTGGCAGAGCGATGGGCGCTGAGCAGGCTGCTGTCAATCATGGAGAATCCACTGCATCCACTAAACAGGATCATCTCCAGACAGAGGAGCAGCTTCAGTGACAGATTGAGGAGATCGCTCCTCCCCCAAACTATGTGACTTTTCAATTCCACCCGGGGGGGTAAACGTTAACATTTAACATTATACATAGTTATTGACTGTTTTTCACCTGCATTATTATCAATCTTTAATTTAATATTTTTTTATCAGTATGCTGCTGCTGGAGTATGTGAATTTCCCCCTGGGATTAATAAAGTATCTATCTATCTATCTATCTATCTATCTATCTATCTATCTATCTATCTATCTATCTATCTATCTATCTATTACTCGGCCCCCGCCAAACCTCACACAGTCCTGGGTTCAAATAAACTATTTTACTTTAAATAAGTTACCAAAGGGACAGTAAGGACCCACCACAAATGTCTCTCTTTCCTCTCCTTCTGCTCCTCCATTGAGTGCCCCCCGACTCTGACGCCCCCATGATGTCAGGCGGCAGGATCCTTTCCAAGCTGGACCCAGGAATGCTTCTGGTGCCATGGCATGTCTTCTTGGAAGCACTTCGGGGTCACATGAAAAGCAGGGAAGTCCTCCCACCGCAGCGCCCCCTAAGGAAACCCAGGGACCCCGATAGGGTTGCAGTTCCGGACTCCAACTCCCAAGCACCACTGCGGGCATCCAAACTGGGATGCTACCAGAGGGCCACTGCCACTTACCGTATGGGGGACAGAGGTGTTCCCAGCCTCCGACTTCTGCTGGTCCTCTCACTATATTATTATAGCTGGGCACAAAGTTGGTTCTTTGTCCAGCTGGCCAACCCATCTGTCATTCTTCTCATCCGGGTATGAAACTATCATCCTCCCTGGGCAGGATGCGTGCTCTTCCTCTTGAACATTCACAGCGTGTACAATGAAAAGTAGTCTGTGCTAAAATCAAGCAAAAAGACAGTGCCAGACAAAAAAACAAAAATCTTAATAAGCTCTGCAGACAAAAAATAACTCACCATCCGTGTAAGTGGTGATACCTACTTCAGACACCAACAGTTGGCACCCGAGTATGAATGCCATCCTACATAGAGCTGTATCATGCACTGCAGGGTTCGTAGGGTGACAAGGAGTAGCGGTGTGCCACGTGGGCTCTGTGAAAGACAAGACGGATGTGAATGGGCTTGTTGCTCTCGGCCGTGCCAATGGGCACAGTGCACAGGAAGGTAACCAACTTTAGAGGGAGTGTCAGAGCACACTGTCCAACGGGTCTTCCAGAAGTCCTAATGTGAGCAACCTAAGGAAGAAGTTAACAGTAAATGGCCATCAATGGATGGTAACAAATTTGTGAGATGCCAATACACAGATGACAGAATACATGTGTGTGAATGAGAGGGAGGTCAGTGGAATGATGAGGATGAGGGAGTAGAGTTGGCGAAGGTGGATGAGTTTAAATACTTGGGATCAACAGTACAGAGTAATGGGGATTGTGGAAGAGAAATGAAGAAGAGAGTGCAGGCAGGGTGGAGAAGAGTGTCAGGAGTGATTTGTCACAGACGGGTAATCAGCAAGAGTGAAAGGGAAGGTCTACAGGACGGTAGTGAGACCAGCTATGTTATATGGGCTGGAGACGGTGGCACAGGAGACAGAGATGTAGGTGGCAGAGTTAAAGGTGCCAAGATTTGCATTGGGTGTGACGAGGATGGACAGGATTAGAAATGAGGACATTAGAGGGTCAGCTCAGGTGGGACGGTTGGGAGACAAAGTCAGAGAGGTGAGATTTCATTGGTTTGGACATGTGCAGAGGAGACATGCTGGGTATACTGGGAGAAGGGTACTAAGGATAGAGCTGACAGGGAAGAGGAGAAGAGGAAGGCCTAAGAGAAGGTTTATGGATGTGGTGAGAGAGGACATGCAGGTGATGGGTGTAACAGAATGAGATGATGAGGACAGAAAGATATGAAAGAAGATGATCTGCTGTGGCGACTCCTAATGGGAGCAGCTGAAAGAAGAAGAAGAAGTTAACAGTGAATGGCCATGAATGGATGGTAACAGATTTGTGAGATGCCAATGGCTCCTGATTGTAAGAGGACCCTCGCTGCCTATGTCCAGTGACGCAGCCTAAGTCCCAGTTTGCTTAATCTGTTGATGTCCTTCCTGCCAGGTAGCCTACCACACATTAAAGATTTCACTTTATTTTTTCTTCTACTTATTAGGAAGTTTTTCAAACCACAAAGCACCAACTTCATGTACAAAGAGCCCGTCCCAGAATGCAATGGTGCTCGGCCAAGCAAGAGGATCCACACAGCCCCAGTAAAGAACCATAAAGTGAAATTGAAGAATTGAAGAATTGGTGAACAGGGAAGGCATGTCTCTCAGTGCTTGTGGGGGGTGGGGGGGATTCTGGGGTGTTTGTTTCCTGGCACAAATTGCCCACCACAGCCTGATCAATCTGACCCCCTTAGCCATCCCTGGTCACTCTCACCACCATCACCACCTAATAAATGTGTGGTGAAGGTTCTGATACAAGAATGGCAGTCGTAACATCATCCAGACGGACAAGCCTGGCACCAGCGGGGGTCCCATAGCCAGTGTCATGTCAACTCACCCCACATACTCATCTTGATGGATTTTTGAGTCTTTGTCATAGCCCACCTAGTATTCCAGATGTCCCTTCCTACCGTTTCGGTCTGAAGCTGGGGCTGCTGGGGGATGCCACATATTGGATGCTTGTAGTTGAAGGGTCTCTCCTGCTGTAATAATTACTAAAAATTATCCATCCATCCATCTTCCAACCCGCTGAATCCAAACACAGGGTCACGGGGGTCTGCTGGAGCCAATCCCAGCCAACACGGGGCACAAGGCAGGAACCAATCCTGGGCAGGGTGCCAACCCACCACAGGACACACACAAACACACCAAGCACACACTAGGGCCAATTTAGAATCACCAATCCACCTAACCTGCGTGTCTTTGGACTGTGGGAGGAAACCCACGCAGACACGGGGAGAACATGCAAACTCCACGTAGAGAGGACCCGGGAAGCGAACCACAGGTCTCGTAACTGCGAGGCAGCAGCGCTACCACTGCGCCACTGTGCCGCCCACTAAAAATTATTATTATTATCATTGCCCTTAGCACTCAATAAAGCGCTGGATACAAACCTCTAAACCCTCCCAGCAGACTCAAAGGGTCCCGCTGGCTCATTAGCGGGGTCGGGGGGGGTCCCCTCATGGAGCACTTCACATTATTTTCCTCAGATGCCCTCCTGGCACTTCCCTTTAATGCCATCATGAAAATAGATGGGCAGCCATTTTGATTTATTACTTTATTTTTTATCTTTTCTGCTTGTGTACGGAGGGCTAGCCGAGTTAGTTCAGTGACCACCGCACGTCTCAACCTTTTTTTTCCACAGAACGTCCTTCGGAGTGGAGTGTGTACTTGTGAGACCCCCCCAACGAGATTATCGCGTGACCTTCACGTTGACAGCTCCTGTTTTATCAGGACTGTTATTATTTCAGGTTAAATCCCACCATGGAAGGCCGTAATGGCGCACCGAAGGAGTATTTGGTGCCCTTCCCTGATTTATTCGTTTGCGTTGTTTGCTTGCTGAGGCACATGGAAGAGCAAAGTGCGTTAGATTGAAATAAAGTAAATAAAATAAAAAAATCTACATCAGCTGCACGTAATAACATTGTTGTAATCAAAAATGATTTCATTGTGCCTAACACACTTGATCAATCTGCTCGGAAACAACATAATATTTTTTAATGCAAAATGAATGACGTTGTTCTGTTAAAGGCACTATATAAATATAATGTGCTGCTTAAGTTATTTTATTATTACAGTAAATGGGTTGTGTTATAGTAAACCAATATGACTCATGACAATGAAAAATATTGTATCAATTTCTGCAAAATTTTTAGTCAGTCGGTCATAACCCAACCTGCTATATCCAAACACAGGGGTCTGCTGGAGCCAATCCCAGCCAGCACAGGAACAAACCCCGGGCAGGGTACCAGCCCACCACAGGGCACATACACCAAGCACAATTTAGGGTAGCCAATGCACTTAACCTGCATGTCTTTGGACTGTGGGAGGAAACCCATGCAGACACGGGGAGAACATGCAAACTCCTCACAGAGAGGACCCGGGAAGCGAACCCAAGTCTCCTTACTGCCAGGCAGCAGCGCTACCCACTGCGTCACCGTGCCGCCTGCCCAATTTTTAGCTATAACCTATTTAGCTGGTTTATTATACTTGATTCATTATCATTTTTATAAACTGATTTTTTACATTTCATGGTATATTGGATGAACATCAACTGTGCAACTGATAAACTAGCAAACTATCAACCCGGGTAGTGAAGAATATGAGAAACCTTTTTCTATTTAATTTAGGGGATTGCACTTTCTGCGTATCCCTAATTTTAATAATTCTGTTGTATCGGATTAAAAGATTAACCTAAAAATTGCTCCAGGGGTGCTGCACAAGGGCGGACTCTGCACTCTGAACCCAAAGGTCAAGCAAAAAGACAATTTCCTGTCGGGGATTAAAAAATTATATATTAAAAAAGGGGTGCTTTCTTGATGTACACTGTTCATTTTTGGGGGTCCACCCCCCCAAACACAAAGAGCCATCCACATGAAGCTTCCAGAAAGAGCCCTTCATTAATTTAGATCCATAACCAGCTCAGTAACGATTTTAACAGGAATCTCGCTGCACACCATCACTCGAGCTACGGTTTGTTGGTGTCCTGCTAGGTAAGCCCACCATACATTAAAGATTTCAGCTTCTTTTATTTTTTCTCCATATTACAAACATTTTTCAAAGCACAAAGAACCAAACTTCAAATGCAAAGAACCCATCCTGTCTTTGACTTGAAAAATAACCAAAAAAGTCATCCTTGTGGCCACCAGGGGGCTCCCCAAACCCGACACTGTCAGACGGTGGGCACAAGTTCAAGTTCAGCACAACACACACCTTTTAGTTGCTGGGGAAACGCTTCCCAGGAAAACACAGTTTACAAAACCCAAACGACACTCTCCTTCTCTTTTTTCTCTCTCTTTTCTCAGTCCGCCTCCAGCAGGCTTTGTCCCTCTTCCTCCCGAGTCTGGCTCCCCGAATGAAGGCAGGCGGCTCCTTTCATGCTGCACCAGGGCGTTCTCCAGGGGGCTCATTACTGAGGTGTGGACGCACTGCCAGGTATGGAGGAAGCCTGATAAAGTAGGGCTCTGCAGCTCCCCCTGGTGGCTGTGCCAGACTCCAACTGCCATGGAGCTCTGTGGGAATCTGAGGCGCTGGTGCCTGCAACCCGGGGCGGGGTTGCCATCTAGTGCTCTGGGGGGAGGCAGTGCCCTATGTGTATCTGCTCCCCCGGTCCTTCCTTTGAGGAGGCGTCCCGGCCAGGTAAGGACCCCGTCCATCCGTCACATCCTTTAAAATCAATTTATAATATCTGACATGGATGTGTATATGTAGCAATACTGTATGTAGCATATTATGTAAATATGTTTATATATTGTGATAAAGGCGCTATATAGCGCCTGACCCGGCACAGACTCACTCAGAGGCACGTGTAAAAACACACAAGACTTTTATTTTCTTCAGCTGGAGGGCACGTCTTCCCCGTGACCCCCCCAGCCACAACACAGTCCCAAAAGCACTTTATATAAACCACAATCCTCTCCACCTTGGCACCACCACTCCTCCCAGGCAACCTCGTCCTCTTCCTCCCGATTCTGGCTCCTGAGTGGTGGATGCTGGCCCTTTTTTTTTAGCCCACCCGGAAGTGCTCCAGATGCTTGATCACCTGTTGCTAATTGCATTTCCTTGTGGGGCTGCAGAATTGTCCAGGTTGGCTCCTGGATCCATGCAGCACCCCCTGGCAGCCACTCCAGATCCCCACAGGGTTGTGAAGAACCCCATCTCCCATGGAACCCTGCGGGAAACTGAGGCACCACCGTCAGCCAGGGAGGCTGCCACCAAGCATCCTGGGGGAGATACTGAGAAGCCCATGGCTACTCCCCCGGAACATAAGTAGAAGGGGTGTCCTGGCCGGGCATGGGACCCGCCACTATATACATATATATACTATATATTGTGAGAATAGCGCTTCACCAGTGCTGACCCGACACAGACTGACAATGGAGGCACGTGAAACCAAAACAAAGAGATTTATTTTTCTTCACCCGTGGGGCACCTCTTCCCCGTGTCCCACAGACACTACACAGTCCCCAAAACACACACAAGCAAAGCACCAACAGAAATACCAAATCTTCCTTCACCACCACTCCTCCCGGCAAGCGTTGTTGTCCTCCTCTTCCTCCCGACTCTGGCTTCCGGAGTGGTGTCTGCCGGCTTCTTTTATAGCCCACCCAGACGTGCTTCCGGTGATAATGAGCCTAATTCAGGCTGCACTTCCTGGTGTGGCTGCATTACAGCCCAGACAGACTCAAGAAGATGGCGGAGACCACGGAGCCCAACAGGGATAATAATAATAATAACAATAATAATAATAATAACATTTATTTATATAGCATGTTTTCATACAAAAAAGTAGCTCAAAGTGTTTTACATAATGAAGAACAGTAAATAAAAAAAAAATAAAATATAACAACATAAGAAATTAAAATAAGACAATACTAGTTAACATAAGGGCGGCACGGTGGCGCAGTGGGTAGCGCCGCCGCCGCCGCCTTGCAGTTAGGAGACCTGAGTTCACTTCCCGGGTCCTCCCTGCGTGGAGTTTGCATGTTCTCCCCGTGTTTGCGTGGGTTTCCTCTCACAGTCCAAAGACATGCAGGTTAGGTACATCAGCAGGCCCGGTCTTAGGTATTATGGGGCCCTAGGCGAAAGGGGGGTCCAGGGGCCCCCTGAGGGAAGCTCTGTGAAATGGGTGAAAATTAGACCAAGGAGCCGATCCGGGGCCCCCCGGACGCCGGGGCCCTAGGCGGTCGCCTACTTTGCCTATGCCTAAGGCCGGGCCTGATTGGGACAAATAATGCTGTAGTATATTTAAGTATATATGACAATTGCTCACTCGGACAATTTGTTTTGGGGGCCCTAAGCTATAGCTTGTGTAGCTTATACGTAAATCCTGCACTGTACATCAGCGATTAAATTGGCCCTAGTGTGTGCTTGGTGTGTGTGTGTGTTTGTGTCCTGCGGTGGGTTGGCACCCTGCCCGGGATTGGTTCCATGCCTTGTGCCCTGTGTTGGCTGGGATTGGCTCCAGCAGACCCCCGTGACCCTGTGTTCGGATTCAGCGGGTTGGAAAATGGATGGATGGATGGATAGTTAACATAAAAAAAAGAGTAAGGTCTGATGGCCAGGATGGACAGAAAAAACAAAAAAAAAACTCCAGACGTCTGGAGAAAAAAATAAAATCTTCAGGGGTTCCAGGCATTCTACCTAAAATAAATGAAATAGTCCTCTTTCTATTTAGGGTTCTCACGGAAGGACTTGATGATGATGGACATGCAGACTTCTTCACTGTTGGAACATCACGGTGCTTTGAGTAGATGGTGGTGCCACCACCAAAAGGACACCGGAAAAAGAAACAGAAGAGAGAATAGGGGTTAGTACAGATTTTAGAGCTACCATGGATAGTTATAATAATGAATTGGATATACAGAGTATCAGGATTAAATTACAGTGAAGTTATGAGAAGGCCATGTTACAGTAATGAGTTTTTAGCAGTTTTTTAAAGAGCTCCACTGTATCAGCCTGGTGAATTCCTACTGGCAGGCTATTCCAGATTTTAGGTGCGTAACAGCAGAAGGCCGCCCGCCTCACCACTTCTTTTAAGTTTTGCTCTTGGAATTCTAAGGAGACACTCAGTTGAGGATCTGAGGTTGCGATTTGGAATATAAGATGTCAGACATTCCGATATATAAGATGAGGCTTTACAAACCATAAGCAGAATTTTAAAGTCAATCCTGAATGACACAGGTAACCAGTGTAGCGACATCAAAACTGGAGAGATGTGCTCGGATTTTCTTTTCCTGGTTAGGATTCTAGCAGCCTCATTCTGCACTCGTTGCAATCGATTTCTGTCTTTTTTGGGTGGTCCTGAGAGGAGTGCGTTACAGTAATCTAGTCGACTGAAAACAAACGCGTGAATTCATTTCTCATCATCTTTCAATGATATAAGAGGTCTAACTTTTGCTGTGGAGCTATGGATGAGCTCCGGTGTTCCACAACTGTGTCCCAGATGTAACCCAGGGGGCCGCCACCAAGCATTCCAGGGGACGTAATATGCATCCCATGGTTGCTCCCCCAGATCCAGTGTCAAAGGGGTATCCCAGCCGGCCGCCACAATATATATGTAATGTCAGTCAGGGCGGCTGATGGAATGGTCCTTACGGATGACACTGCAGTTGTGACCCGCTGGGCTGGCTACTTTGAGCAGTTGTTCAGAGCTGATCCACCGGCTAGGACGTTTGATATCTCCTGGTCCGCAGTTCTTGAGGCTGATCCTCCGATAAGCTGTGAACCCCCCCAGTCTCACTGAGATGGCACAGGTGATGAACCAACTGAGGGGGGGGGGGAAAGGCTGCAGGGATCTGTGGTATCCGGGGTGAACTTCTCCAGGCTGGTGGTAAGGCTGTCCTCCTGGCATTGCAAGCAGTCTTTGCTTCCATTTGGGAGACTGGCATCATCCCAACTAACTGGAAAAACGGGACTTGTCATCTCTATCTGGAAAGGGAAAGGGCGATCGCCTGGATTGCAGCAACTACAGGGGGATAACACTGCTCTCTGTGCCAGGTAAGGTCCTTGCTAGGGTCGTCCTCAAGAGGATCTGTGATCACTTGCTCACCTACCAGCGACCAGAACAGTCTGGTTTTAAGCCTATGAGGTCTACCATCGACCGCATCCTGGCACTGAGGGTTCTCATGGAGTGCAAACGTGAATATCAGCAGAGATTCTTTGCAGCCTTTGTTGATTTTTGACTCAGTTGATCGAGCTGCCCTGTGGGACATCCTGAGGGTTCGCTGGATCCCCTTGAGGTTGCTGGATATCATGGCCGGCCTGTCCACTGGTACTGTGCGTGCTGTGCAGAGTGGAGGCAGGACCTCTGTGTTTTTCCCAGTTGATTCTGGGGTTCTGCTCCTACTCAATACTTGTATGGACTGGGTGTTGGGCAAGGTCATGGGGTCCAGCGGCTGTGGGGCATCTGTTGGTGAAGAAATGTTCACAGATCTTGACTTTGCTGACGATGCTGTGATCTTCGCGGAGTCAATGGAGGCTCTGATCGGAGTGAGTGAGGAGTCTGAGTGTCTGGGCTTGCGAGTGTCCTGATAAAAACTAACAGCCAGGCCTTTAATGACCTCTTGGGCACGGCCATCAGCAGTGTGTCTATCTACAGAGAGAGTGTCAACCTCCGCGAGAGGTTTACTTACCTCGGCAGTGACATTCATGTCTCTGGTGACTCTTCTTATGAAGTTGGATTGGGAGAGCATGGGGGCTTATGAGGTCACTGGTAACAGGGGTGTGCGGCGCTCCTGATGTCTCTGGAAAAAGGATGAAGGTCCAAGTCTTTAGAGTCCTGGTGCTTCCTGGTTGCGAGACATGGATGCTATCCAGTGACCTGAGACGAAGACTGGACTCCTTCATGTGTGTCTCTTCAGAGAATCCTTGGGTCCCGCCGGTGTGACTTTGTGTTGCTCATGGAGTCCTGAATGAGGCACATGACCTGCATTGTGAGTTGTCAGTTACGGCACTATGGCCATGTGGCGCGTTTCCCCGAGGGTGATCCAGCTCGTAAGATCCTCATTGTTGGGGACCTGAGTGGCTGGACCAGGCGAAGGGGTCACCCACGTAACACCTGGCTGTGACAGATAGAGGGTCATTTTTGGAGGGTGGGATTGGACCGCATGTCTGCCTGGGGGGTTGCCAACCTGGATCCCGAGTTGTTTCGTCGTGTAGTGGGTGCGGAAACACGCTATACCAGTGCATGCTCCCCAACTTGACTTGACTTGTAATGTAGTACAATTGCAAAAACTTATAATGGGTCTTCGGCCCCCCCAAGCTTAAACATCAAACTCCGCCCACAACTCTAACCTTCCAACTGTACAAAGGTGTGGTGACCCCACAGACCAGAATGCAACAAAAAGGGGGTGGGTCTTTATGCAAATATCGAATGGTTCATTTTAAGTTAAATCGGTTTCACTCAAGTGCTTGTTTCAACATGACTTAATTATGTTAGTGTGACGTCTGAGAGAATTGTGTGATATTAACTAGAAAAAGTTATGTAATTTCAACAAAAGTGATAATTTTAAGTTATTGAGATGGGCAGCACCTATGGGATGGCATCCTTTCCAGGATGGGGTACTCATCCATTATCTGGCTCGGTGACCAGAGATAAAGAGAAGATTTGTGTCTTTGCCAGGGAGATGGAAGAAGATACCAACAATACAAAGAGTGTGTTGGGCATCCCGGCTGAGGTGGAGCAAAGACCAGGAGGCCAAAATAATGGAAGGACAAGGGGTGACAACTGGACGTGGCTACAGCCTCCCCCAATACACTAGATGGCAACTTCAATACCCATATGGACACCTGCAGGGCATGCTGGGAACTGTAGTGCCTGTGGAGCAGCCCTGTTAGGTTCCATGGGTCCCTTCGTTGTGGGGTTTCTACTTGAGGTGCACCTGGTCTGCTTCCACCAGGGGGGGAGCTGGAGTCAGGTGGGGTGCGGAGAGTGGACAAAACTCACCGGGAGGAAGGGAAGGAGAGGAGATGAAGAGTGTACCGTATCGTGCTTGTGCAGTTGTTGAAGGAGAGCCTCTGCTGGGTATTTTATTGTATTAAAACCTGCATTTGAACCCGGAACTTGTGTCTGTGCTGTTGTGTCTGGGGTGTGGGGTGCAGCAACGCCCCATGCAGGTGAAAGTAAAGTTATAATTAGATCGATAAAGTGAATAGCTGCACTTGTTCATTTTTTTCTCATTGCATTTAGACAGTTGTCCTATACCTGCTTTGTAATTAAAATTGATTAAACCCATTTAAATAGCTCAAATAAAAAAAATTAAATGCACATATTTATAGCTTAGCACGATGTGAAATAACACAGAATAAGTAAGCAGGACAAACTGTAATTAAAGCCTAAATCAAAAGCTTGAGCGCCCCTCCATACTCCCCTGTCGGCTTCCATTTACACATTTGAGCCTCGTAATGCGTTTTCACAGGCGGTGATCAACTCTCCGCTCAGCTCCATTTTGCAGGTCAGTCAGGTAAAACAATAGGAAAATAAAACTGGGCGCTGATACGATATTAAAGCTGACTTGAGCTATTTTAAAGGCCCTTAGCACCGCTGACTTCTTTAATTGGCCCGGGCTGAGTGGCCACCATTACCTGTGGTGCCACCGATCCGCTGCTCAACACGACAGACAGCCGAACGATTGTTTACTTTGTTTGCAGATGTCTTTATCCAAAGTGACTTCCATCCTTTGAGATACGATTGGTTCCATTTCTTTGGTTTTTCCAATTGGAGCACAGGCAAGGTGAAGTGACTTGTTCATGATGACAGTGGTGTCAGTAGTGGGATTTGAACAAACATTATCAGGGTTAGAAGTCCATAGCCTTAACCAGTTTGCCACTCTGCTCTACACATCTGCTCACATTGGTGTCAGTAGTGGGATTTGAGCAAACATTATTAGGGTCAAAAGTCCAAAGTCTTAACCAGCATGGCACTCTACTCTACACATCTGCTCATATTGGTGTCAGAAGTGGGCTTTGAACAAACAACCTCAGGATTATAAGTCCAAATCCTTAACCAGCATGCCACTCTGCTCAGACACATCTGCTCACACTGGTGTCAATAATGGGATTTGAGCAAACAACCTCAGGGTTACAGGTCTATAGCCTTAACCAGCATGCCACTCTGGTCAAACACATCTACTCATAATGGGGTCAGTAGTGGGATTTGAGCAAACATTATTAGGGTCAACAGTCCATAGCCTTAACCAGCATGCCACTCTACTCTACACATCTGCTCATATTGGTGTTAGTAGTGGGATTTGAACAAACAACCTCAGGGTTAGAAATCCATAGCCTTAACCAGCATGCCACTCTGCTCAGACACATTTGCTCCCACTGGTGTCTGTAGTGGGATTTGAACAAACAACCTCAGGGTTAGAAGTCCATAGCCTTAACCAACATGCCACTCTACTCTTCACATCTGCTCACACTGGTGTCAGTAGTGGGATATGAACAAACAACTTCATTGTTAGAGATCCATATACTTAACCAACATGCCACACTGCTCTATATCTACTCATATTGATGTCAGTAGTGGGATTTGAGCAAACAACCTCAGGGTTAGAGGTCCATAGCCTTAACCAGCATGCCACTCTGGTCAAACAAATCTATTCATAATGGGGTCAGTAGTGGGATTTGAGCAAACATTATTAGGGTCAAAAGTCCAAAGTCTTAACCAGCATGCCACTCTACTCTACACATCTGTTCATATTGGTGTCAGTAGTGGGATTTGAACAAACAACTTCAGGGTTAGAAGTCCATAGCCTTAACCAACATGCCACTCTACTCTTCACATCTGCACCCACTGGTGTCAGTAGTGGAATTTGAACAAACAACCTCACTGTTAGAGATCCATATACTTAACCAGCATGCCACCCTGCTCTATAGATCTGCTTACACTGGTGTCAGTAATGGGATTTGAGCAAACAACCTCAGGGTTAGAGGTCCATAGTCTTAACCAGCATGACACTCCGCTCTATACATCTGCAGACACAGCAGATGACGCGCCCCACTATACAGCACATGGGTGGGACTCTGATGTCATCGGCTGACTATTCTCATTTATCCGAGACGGGTGAAGGCCCTTAGCGACTGTGTGTGCGACTTTCTTTGAGTCCCCAGCTTGTTTTCCGACTCTAATTTTTCAGTTATTTTTTCTTCTTACTGTGACTGACTTTTGATGATTGCACCTCTGACTTGCGGCTTTGACCTTCGCTTTGTTTTTTGTTTCTTTTCTCATAAAATCTTCACTGACAATCCTTATCCTGACTGTGCCGGCCCAGAGGTCAAAACAGACTTTTAAGGTGGTGAAATATCAAAAGGGGGCCTCACAGGAGGGAGGGGGAAAAAATAAAAAAAAAAACAGTGAAATTGGGAAAGTGGGATTGAAGAGACAATTCGAAGCCAAGAATCGTTATCAGGGAATAACTTATTAGCAAAAACAAGAAATAAAGGCTCAAAAAGAGCGAAAAAATTAGTTACTTTAAAAGGCAATCCAAGGAAACCAAACCCCAATCCACAAAGCCAAAGAGCCGACAATAAAACTCAACCAACAACGTCAGGGCTCCACTCCTGAGATCGTCTTCTCCTTGACTCAAATAACCAGACGGAGTTCTCAGGAGTGGTGACATCCGGGTGGTCCGTCCTCTTGAGGGTCTACCTAAAGACCTAATAAAGTGGCCAGTGGGTGTATGGCTATGAACTGGAGGCGTTGAAACAAGATGCACACACCAGACAAACCTAGAATTTGAACCAGAAGCTCAGAAACTAAACACCGTGCCACCAAACCCACGTTAACTGCAGGCAGGTAAATCGGCCTTTCCCGTTCTACAAGCTCCACCAATATAATGATAAAAAAAAAGAAAGGTAATGTTCTGCAGCAGCCTGAGTGAACAAGCAAATTGCTTTTTTTTTTTATATATCGCACCTCTCTAGAAATAAGACCACCTCAGGATATTTTAAGGGTCTGCAGCCGAGAACAATGGTGCGTATTGTGTATTTTTTCTGCCGCTGAAGTCCTGGCTGATTTAGTGAGTCACTCAGGGTTATGAAGTGAACCAGCGGTGCTGATTAAACACCAGCAGCCCACCTTGTGCTTTGCATTCTAATGCTTTAGCCACTAGGGGGCCACACTGCCTGTCAGAGGGAGTCCCAGGCCACAAAGCTACAGCTGTTTCCATATTTCTAGGACATGAGCACCGGCATTGTAAGTGACTCGGCGGTGGGGGGCCGGACGTGTTTAAGTGCAGTTTCTCAACTAAAAATAGAAATAAATCCAAACTAAGAGTACTAAAGGGGAGCAAATGAGTAACTGCAGTGCTAAATTGTCATGCTAAGTGGCGAATCGTACCCCAGCTCTGAGGTGGTCTCTCGTCCTGAATGGCGAGTCGTTACCTTCATCTTAGGTGGTCTGCACTCTCGTGCTGAATGGCGAGTCGTTACCTTCATCTTAGGTGGTCTGCACTCTCGTGCTGAATGACAAATTGTCCACCTTAGTCTTAGGTGGTCTACACTCTCGTGCTCAATGCCGAATCGTCCCCCTGTTCTGAGGTGGTCTACACTCTCATGCTGAAAGGCGAGTCGTCACCTTGGTCTTAGGTGGTCTGCACTCTCATGCTGAATGGTGAATCATCACCTTAGTCTTAGGTGGTCTGCACTCTCATGCTAAATGGCGAGTCGTCATCTTGGTCTTAGGTGGTCTGCACTCTCGTGCTGAATGACAAATTGTCCACCTTAGTCTTAGGTAGTCTGCACTCTCATGCTAAATGGCGAATTGTCCACCTGATCTGAGGTGGTCTACACTCTCGTGCTGAAAGGCGAGTCGTCACCTTGGTCTTAGGTGGTCTGCACTCTCGTGCTGAATGGCGAGTCGTCACCTTGGTCTTAGGTGGTCTGCACTCTCGTGCTGAATGGCGAGTCGTCACCTTGGTTTTAGGTGGTCTGCACTCTCGTGCTGAATGGCGAGTCATCACCTTGGTCTTAGGTGGTCTGCACTCTCGTGCTGAATGGCGAGTCGTCACCTTGGTCTTAGGTGGTCTGCACTCTCGTGCTGAATGGCGAGTCGTTACCTTCATCTTAAGTGGTCTGCACTCTCGTGCTGAATGGTGAATCATCACCTTAGTCTTAGGTGGTCTGCACTCTCATGCTAAATGGCGAGTCGTCATCTTGGTCTTAGGTGGTCTGCACTCTCGTGCTGAATGGTGAATCATCACCTTAGTCTTGGGTGGTCTGCACTCTCATGCTAAATGGCGAGTCGTCATCTTGGTCTTAGGTGGTCTGCACTCTCGTGCTGAATGGTGAATCATCACCTTAGTCTTAGGTGGTCTACACTCTCATACTAAATGGCGAGTCGTCCCCCTGTTCTGAGGTGGTCTACACTCTTGTGCTGAAAGGCGAGTCGTCACCTTGGTCTTAGGTGGTCTACACTCTTGTGCTGAATGGCGAGTTGTCACCTTAGTCTTAGGTGGTCTGCACTCTCGTGCTGAATGGTGAATCGTCCCCCTGTTCTGAGGTGGTCTACACTCTTGTGCTGAAAGGCGAGTCGTCACCTTGGTCTTAGGTGGTCTGCACTCTCGTGCTGAATGGCGAGTCGTCACCTTGGTCTTAGGAGGTCTGCACTCTCGTGCTGAATGGCAAAAATCCCCCTGTTCTGAGGTGGTCTGCACTCTCGTGCTGAATGGCGAGTCGTCCCCCTGTTCTGAGGTGGTCTGCACTCTCGTGCTGAATGGCGAGTCGTCACCTTGGTCTTAGGTGGTCTGCACTCTTGTGCTGAATGGCGAGTCGTCACCTTGGTCTTAGGTGGTCTGCACTCTCGTGCTGAATGGCGAATCGTCCCCCTGTTCTGAGGTGGTCTGCACTCTCGTGCTGAATAGCGAGTTGTCACCTCTCATGCTGAATGGCGAGTCGTCACCTTGGTCTTAGGTGGTCTGCACTCTCGTGCTGAATGGCGAGTCGTTACCTTCATCTTAAGTGGTCTGCACTCTCGTGCTGAATGGTGAATCATCACCTTAGTCTTAGGTGGTCTGCACTCTCATGCTAAATGGCGAGTCGTCATCTTGGTCTTAGGTGGTCTGCACTCTCGTGCTGAATGACAAATTGTCCACCTTAGTCTTAGGTGGTCTACACTCTCATACTAAATGGCGAGTCGTCCCCCTGTTCTGAGGTGGTCTACACTCTTGTGCTGAATGGCGAGTTGTCACCTTAGTCTTAGGTGGTCTGCACTCTCGTGCTGAATGGCGAGTCGTCACCTTGGTCTTAGGTGGTCTGCACTCTCGTGCTGAATGGCGAGTTGTCACCTTAGTCTTAGGTGGTCTGCACTCTCGTGCTGAATGGCGAGTCGTCACCTTGGTCTTAGGTGGTCTGCACTCTCGTGCTGAATGGCGAGTCGTCACCTTGGTCTTAGGTGGTCTGCACTCTCGTGCTGAATGGCGAGTCGTCACCTTGGTCTTAGGTGGTCTACACTCTCGTGCTGAATGGCGAGTTGTCACCTTAGTCTTAGGTGGTCTGCACTCTCGTGCTGAATGGCGAGTCGTCACCTTGGTCTTAGGTGGTCTGCACTCTCGTGCTGAATGGCGAGTCGTCACCTTGGTCTTAGGTGGTCTGCACTCTCGTGCTGAATGGCGAGTCGTCACCTTGGTCTTAGGTGGTCTGCACTCTCGTGCTGAATGGCGAGTTGTCACCTTGGTCTTAGGAGGTCTGCACTCTCGTGCTGAATGGCAAAAATCCCCCTGTTCTGAGGTGGTCTGCACTCTCGTGCTGAATGGCGAGTCGTCACCCTGTTCTGAGGTGGTCTGCACTCTCATGCTGAATGGCGAGTCGTCACCTTGGTCTTAGGTGGTCTGCACTCTTGTGCTGAATGGCGAGTCGTCACCTTGGTCTTAGGTGGTCTGCACTCTCGTGCTGAATGGCGAATCGTCCCCCTGTTCTGAGGTGGTCTGCACTCTCGTACTGAATAGCGAGTTGTCACCTCTCGTGCTGAATGGCGAGTCGTCACCTTGGTCTTAGGTGGTCTGCACTCTCGTGCTGAATGGCAAATCGTCCCCCTGTTCTGAGGTGGTCTGCCCTCTCGTGCTAAATGGCGAGTCGTCCCCCTTTTCCGAGGTGGTCTGCACTCTGGAGCTGGTTTTCTTGAAGGACCACTCTGTGTTTGGCACCCACGTAGCCTTATGCTGCCCCTTGCCTCGCTGTTTTCACTGTTATGCTAATGATTCACGACTTTATATCCTTCTTTGTAATTAATCGGCTACACGATTGTCTTTTTGAAATGAGGATGGCTGACAATTTTCTTGATCTCAATCTAAATAAACCAGAAGTGCTGATGGGTGGTCCTGCAGCCGAGGCTCAGAATGGTCTCAAACATCTCGGCACTTTCGTTGATTTTTGCAAACCTCAAGTCCGTAATCTTGGTATCATTTAATTGACAGTCACCTCTCCTCTGAGGTGCCTTTTCTGGCTTCGTCGTTGAACTAAGGTCGAACCTCTGTTATCTACCTAGGGGTCTTGAGAACACAACTCGTGCTTTTATCTTTTCTCGACCTGATTTCAGCAGTTCGTTGTATTCTGGATCATCTGACATGCTGGTGGCGGTTGGTCCAGAAGGTGGCTGCCTGTTTATTTTAGTTGGGGCAAGAAAGTTGGATTCTGTACCTCCAATAGTAGCTGCCTGATAGTTTCAGAATTGACTTTGAAATCTTGCTACTGGTTTTTAAATCATTACATGGGGGGGTCTGCTCCTGCCTATTTATCTGAATTGGGTGTTTTACACCCACCATCCAGATTTGCAATGGTGATGGACAGGTTGACGGATGAGATTAGACAGGAGTCCCCGTGGACTGAGATGTTTGCTGATCTGTAGTGAGAGTAGGGAGTAGTGTGAGGAGACCCTGGAGTGGTGTAGATATGAGAGGAGAGGAGAGGAATGAAGGTCAGTAGGACCACCACGACAGAATACATGAGTGAATGAGAGGGAGGTCAGTGGAATAGTGAGGATGAGGGGAGTAGAGTTGGTGAAGATGGATGAGTTTAAATACTTAGAAGTAATGGGGAGTGTGAAAGAAAAGTGAAGAAGAGAGTGCAGACAGGGTGGAGAAGAGTGTCAGGAGTGATTTGTGACAGACGAGTATCAGCAAGAGTGAAAGGGAAGGTCTACAGGACGGTAGTGAGACCAGCTATGTTATATGTGTTGGAGACGGTGGCACTGACCAGAAAGCAAGAGACAGAGCTGGAGGTGGCAGAGTTAAAGATGCTAAGATTGGCATTGGGTGTGATGAGGATGGACAGGATTAGAAATGAGGACATTAGAGGGTCAGCTCAGGTGGGACGGTGGGGAGACAAAGTCAGAGAGGCGAGATTGTGTTGGTTTGGACATGTGCAGAGGGGAGATGAGGGATATAATGAGAGAAGGGTACTAAGGATAGAGCTGCAAGGCAAGAGGAGAAGAGGAAGGCCTAAGAGAAGGTTTATGGATGTGGTGAGGTGATGGGTGTAACAGAACAAGATGACGAGGACAGGAAGATATGGAAGAAGATGATCCGCTGTGGAGACCCCCCCTGGGAGCAGCCAAAAGAAGAAGAATGAGAACAAGAATCAATCTGAATGCGTTCTTGCTGTGCGCAGAAAACATCCCCACCTATCACTTGTACGCCACACTGGTTCAGGTTTTCGCAGCGTAATTATATTAAACTAACAATTAGAACACAGCTGATCAGTGCGTCTATATTATATTCTTGTCTAGTTGATGCTTCTAAATAATTATATGTTAAAAATTATTGCGGTTTCTCTATACATGAATAAATCTAGGCAAAATGTATCTTAATTTTTCTCTATATGTCATTTTAATTTTCTATTTAAATAGGTTAACATATTCAGATATGTTGGAGGGCAGCAAAATGAAGCACCGCCCCGCCCCAAGTGGCACAAACTCAAGCTACGCCACTGCTCAGGTTGGACAGTTGGGAGACAAAGTCAGAGAGGCGAGATGGTGTTGGCCTGGACATGTGCAGAGGAGAGATGCTGAGTATAATGAGAGACGGATACTAAGGATAGAGCTGCCAGGGAAGAGGAGAAGAGGAAGGCCTAAGAGAAGGTTTATGGATGTGGTGAGAGAAGACATGCAGGTGATTGGTGTAACAGAACAAGATGATGAGGACAGGAAGATATGGAAGAAGATGATCCGCTGTGGCGACCCCTAACAGGAGCAGCCGAAAGAAGAAGAAGAAGAAGAAGAAGAAGAAGGAGAAGCCAGAGAGCTTCAGTCTACCGGTCAGTTGTCTCTGGTGGTCTGAGTGTAAAACTAAGGGCTTTTGCAGCTGCTGGCCGTCGTCTGTGGAACTCTTTACCTCATCACATTACGCAGTCGCCCAGCAATCAAGCTGTTTACAACAAGACTGAGGTCGCATTTCTATCCTCTCGCTGCAGTGATGCTGGTGTTTGTTTTTCCCCACTCTTTGTCTTCTTCTTTCTTTTTCTTTACCTCACTGCTGGCTGCATTTTGTTTTGTCATACTTTGTTTCTCCTTCTTTGTATTTATGTTCTCTACGTTCAGAGTGTGCTTTAATGTAAAGCACTTTGGCTACAGCATTGGTGACGTTGTTATAAAGGCGCTCCATAAATAAGCTGACATTGACGTTAGTATGAGGCAGGTGAGGCGCAGGGCCCGGTCATCTCCAGGCGTAGAGCTTGGAGTTCCGTTTTTGTGCGTCTTTCTCTCTCCTTTAAACTGCCATAGGCCCCTTACCCATCTTGCCACTCTAATAATAATAATATGATGTTTTATTTATGTACCACCTTTCATACACTCAAGGACACTTTACAATTCAATAAACACATTAACAAGACGTGGGTGGCATGGTGGCGCCTTGCAGTTAGGAGACCTGGGAAGCGAACCCGGGTCTCCTAACTGCGAGGCAGCAGTGCTACCCACTGCACCACCGTATGGCAAACTTACATCTACAACAGAATGAAGTGTGCAGACAGTGAAGGGGTCCGAAGACCTTCTTAACCCACTGATCATACTGTGTGACCAGTAGGGGGTGTTGCAACACCCCAAACCTCAGACACCACCACACAAATACAAGTCGCTGGTTCAAATAAGTGATTTATTATTATCAATTACCTTACAAATGACTTTTGTACTACAGACCAACACAGATCCACACTCTTCTTTTTCTTCCTCTCCTCCTTCCTCCTGACTATCACACGCCCAGATGTGGCAGGGGGGGCTCCTTTATATTTCAGCCCCAGTTTACTTCCGGTGGCAGGGCATAGCCCAATAGAAGCACTCAGGGTCAGTCAGAAGTCCCAAAAACCATGGAGCACCACTCCTAGCAGCACCCCCTAGTGGCTCCCAGTGATTCCTACTGGGCTGCTCTACAGCACTACAACTCCCAGCATGCCCCGTGGGTGTTCATTGGTGTACCTGATTCCAGAGTTGCTGCCACAGAGCTGTTTTGGGGTGGGGGGGGGGGGGGGTGTTGCATGTAGCTTGACCTATTCAGTTCCCCTTGTCTTTCCTTCAAGCTGGCATCCTGGCTGGGTAACAATCCCGATGCTAGCATACCCACGCTTCAAATGGCATTTTATGCCATACAGGCAGGGATTCCAGTTCCGGCCTGCCATCCGTTACAACTGACATTCAGTAGTGTGATTTTATAGCGACTTTCAGCGGTAGGCCTTCATTGACACTTCTGATATCATGTCTATGTCTAAAGAGAATCGTCCTTCAGTAAAGTCTGTTGTCACACACGTGCAATTGGGAGACAGCTAAAGGGCATGAATGATAACAATTTCATGCCAGACCAGGGGGGTGGCGGGGTGCACTGATTGTCTCTCTCAATCCCTTGCAGACCATCCAAGAGAAATCCCGTAGGGTTCCAGTGCCTCTGACGACATCACTTCCAGTTTTCAGTGCCACCGATGACGTCACTTCCAATTCTGGTGGCACTGATGACGTCACTCCCGGCACTGAAGACATCACTTCCGGTTCCAGTGTCATGATGACGTCACTTCCGGTTCCAGTGGCACTGATGACGTCACTTCTGGTTCCAGTGGCACTGATGACATCACTTCCGGTTCCAGTGCCATGATGACGTCACTTCCGGTTCCAGTGGCACTGATGATGTCACTTCTGGTCCCGGTACCAAATGATGACGTCACTTCCTGTTCTGGCGGCACTGATGACATCACTCCCGGTTCTGGTGCCACTGATGACGTCACTTCAGCTTCTCGCCATATAAAGCTGCCATCTTAACTACCTAGTTCAGTTCTGTTTTGGACTCAAACCTGTGAACATCTCTCAATCAAATAACCGTTTTGCAGCCAAGGCAAAATAAACGGCTGGCTGCCCCAAACCTTTTTGATGACTTTGTGTCATTTTTGTGACAGTATATAGCGACTTTCCGCATTTAGATTTATCCCGGCCTTGGATTCATTTCCTTCAGCTTCTATTAAGTGCCGATAAGCTCTGTTGTCTCCTGACAACGTAACAGTAGCCTGATCTCCATTTTCATTTCAGACAGAGCCGAGTCTCGATGACAGCCCAGATCAGTAGGACTCCGGGTCCTCACGTCACTAAACAGCTGTGCGTTGTCACCGAGCGTCGCGTTGTAAAGCCATCCTGTAAACATTTAGCAGCTGTCGGTTGTTCTCTCTCCTCTCTGTCTCTCCTTTTTATGTTTTTTATGCCTGAATATGCAAAGGAGATGGATAATAAGATCGAAAGTGGCAATGAAAATTCTTTTTTAAAAGCGGCCGTCTTTTGTAAAGAATAGCAGAAGAAGAAGCAGCAGCAGCTCGCTGTCCTCTTAGTGCCTCCTGGTACTTTGGATGATGAATGAGTTACATTAATAAGACCGGGGTGGTGTCTCAGAATTTATTTTTGTCAAGTCTGTCATTCCCTTGGAGGACATCAGTACCCATTGTGAAAGCTAGAGGGCGCCACAGAGGGCCAAACCCCAATCACAAATACACAAGACACAAGTCCTGGGTTCATACAAAAGGTTTTTTTATTATAAAAAACCTCTGTATAACAATTATACAAGTGGTTTCTTCTCCTTTCTTTCTCCTGCTAGGCGAGTGTTGCCCGTCTCCACTCCCAACTCTGACTCTCCGGACAAGGCAGTGCAGCCTCTTAAATTGAAGACCTGGGAGTTCATCTGCTCATTGGGAGCACTTCAGGGCCAAAGAGTAGGGAGTGTGGCTCCCTGCAGTGCCCCCTAGCCACACCAACAGACCCCAGCAGGGTTGCTCTACCGGACTACAATTCCCAGCATTCACTGCGGGTGTCCGAATGTCTACCAAAGCCCAGGGATGCTGCCACCTAGTGTATAGGAGAGGGCAATAGCAATACGTTTATGTATAGAGTCCATATTTGCAGTGTTGGCCCTTTTTCTTTTTCAAGACCTCTGTAATTCACCCTGGCGGTCTGTCAAGCAACTTCTGGGCCCAATCCTGACTGATGGCTGCCCATTCTTGCAGAATCAGAATTGGGGGGTTTTTGTTTGTCCACCCGCACTCTTGAGGATTGACCACAAGTTCTTAATGGGACTACAGGTGCTGGTCATAAAATTAGAATATCATGACAAAGTTGATTTATTTCAGTAATTCCATTCAAAAAGTGAAACTTGTATATTAGATTCATTCATTACACACAGACTTATGTATTTCAAATGTTTATTTCTTTTAATGTTGATGATTATAACTGACAACTAATGAAAGTCCCAAATTCAGTATCTCGGAAAATTAGAATATTGTGAAAAGGTTCAATATTGAAGACACCTGGTGCCACACTCTAATCAGCTAATTAACTCAAAAGCCTTTAAATGGTCTCTCAGTCGAGTTCTGTAGGCTACACAATCATGAGGAAGACTGCTGACTTGACAGTTGTCCAAAAGACGACCATTGACACCCAGCACAAGGAGGGCAAGACACAAAAGGTCATTGCTAAAGAGGCTGGCTGTTCACAGAGCTCTGTGTCCAAGCACATTAATAGAGAGGCGAAGGGAAGGACAAGATGTGGTAGAAAAAAGTGTACAAGCAATAGGGATAACCGCACCCTGGAGAGGATTGGGAAACAAAACCCATTCAAAAATGTGGGGGAGATTCACAAAGAGTGGACTGCAGCTGGAGTCAGTGCTTCAAGAACCACCACACACAGACGTATGCAAGACATGGGTTTCAGCTGTCGCATTCCCTGTGTCAAGCCACTCTTGAACAAGAGACAGCGTCAGAAGCGTCTCGCCTTTGGACTGCTGCTGAGTGGTCCAAAGTTATGTTCTCTGATGAAAGTAAATTTTGCATTTCCTTTGGAAATCAAGGTCCCAGAGTCTGGAGGAAGAGAGGAGAGGCACAGAATCCACGTTACGTGATGTCCAGTGTAAAGTTTCCACAGTCAGTGATGGTTTGGGGTGCCATGTCATCTGCTGGTGCTGGTCCATTGTGTTTTCTGAGGTCCAAGGTCAACGCAGCCGTCTACCAGGAAGTTTTAGAGCACTTCATGCTTCCTGCTGCTGACAAACTTTATGGAGATGCAGATTTCATTTTCCAACAGGACCTGGCACCTGCACACAGTGCCAGAGATACCAGTACCCGGTTTAAGGACCATGGTATCCCTGTTCTTGATTGGCCAGCAAACTCACCTGACCTTAACCCCATAGAAAATCTATGGGGTATTGTGAAGAGGAAGGTGCAATACGCCAGACCCAACAATTCAGAAGAGCTGAAGGCCACTATCAGAGCAACATGGGCTCTCATAACACCTGAGCAGTGCCACAGACTGATCGACTCCATGCCACGCCGCATTGCTGCAGTAATCCAGGCCAAAGGAGCCCCAACTAAATATTGAGTGCTGTACATGCTCATACTTTTCATGTTCATACCTTTCAGTTGGCCAACATTTCTAAAAATCCTTTTTTTGCATTGGTCTTAATTGATATTCTAATTTTCCGAGATACTGAATTTGGGACTTTCATTAGTTGTCAGTTATAATCATCAACATTAAAAGAAATAAACATTTGAAATACATCAGTCTGTGTGTAATGAATGAATCTAATATACAAGTTTCACGTTTTGAATGGAATTACTGAAATAAATCAACTTTGTCATGATATTCTAATTTTATGACCAGCACCTGTAATGTCTGGGGAGTTTCCTGGCCATGGACCCCAAATTTCGATGTTTTGTTCCCTAAGCCACTTAGTTCTCACTTTTGCCTTATGGCCTGGTGCTCCATCATGCTGGTCACCAAACTGTTCTTGGATGGTGGAGAGAAGTTGCTCTTGGAGGATGTTTTGATCCCATTCTTTATACAAGTGGTTTCTTCTCCTCTCTTTCTCCTCCTAAGCGAGTGTTGCCCATCTCCGCTCCCGGCTCTGACTCCCTGGACAAGGCAGTGCGGCCTCTTTTATTGAAGACCTGGGAGTACATCTGCTCATTGGAAGCACTTCTGGGCCAAAGAGTAAGGAGTGAAGCTCCATGCAGCACCCCCTAGCCTCACCCACAGACCCCAGCAGGGTTTCTCTACCGGACTACAATTCCCAGCATTCTCTGCGGGTGTCCGAATGTGTACCAAAGCCCAGGGATGCTGCCACCTGGGGTATGGGGAAGGACAATAACTTGAATATGTTCTTTAAAATTTATGCTCTCCGCTGTCCTGACCAGGCAAGGATCCCAAACCAGTTCCAGCAGGGACACCGGTCCCAACATGTCATCCCTCACACACATATAACAAAAAAGACATAGCAGCACCAGAGAATGTCCAGAGAAGAGCAACTCGGCTGACTCTGCGACTACCAGGTATGAGCGATGAAGAGAGACTGAAGGAGGTGGTGAATAGGATGGACGAGCCTGTTGGGTTGAATGTCCTGTTCTCATCACAATTGTTCTAACGCTTTAACCTGAACACACAGTGGGAGATCTGAAACTTGAATCAAGCTGAGGTCCTGTCTCTCTGTGTGGTTTTTAAAGATCCCTGGGCATCCTTCGTAAAAATATTCTGTCTAAATTGCCCACCATGACCTTGTCCTGTCTACCTGACCTCTTCACCACGTAATAGATAATGTGTGGTGGGCGCACTGGTGCAAAACAAATGGCCGCCGTCGGATCATCCAGGTGGTGGTTGAAGTGGCTCCCCATTCACTGAAGTGCTTTGAGGAGGGAGAGAAGCTCTATATAATTGTAAAGAATTATTATTATTATTATTATTATTATTATTATAGAGGTGTTGACAAGGCCAAGAGGGGGCTGTGCTGTTTGTGTGGACCTCAATGCCTCAGTGCAGCGATGGGGACAGTGTGCTGTAAAAATGGCGCTGTCCTTCAGATGAGACGTCAAGCCAAGATCCCTGAGCAGTCTTTGTAGCGAGTAAGGGGGTATCCCGATATCCTGGAATATCATTCTGGCCCCCTAATCATCCCTTGTCTCTGATTGGTTATCTCTCGCCCCACTTCACCACCGTACTGGAGCCAAAATGGCTGCCGTCGCATCATTCAGGTGGATGCTACACATCAGTGGTGGATGAAGTGGCTCCCCACACCCTATGTAAAGCACTTTGAGTAGTGAGAAACGTGCCATATAAACGGAAATAATAATTATTATTATTATTAATACTGCTGTAAATCTTGTCATACATGGCTGGGCGCCTGGATGGACTAGGTGGAGGCATATTTGTCCTCCAGACCACAAGGGGGCAACCGCCCTGGAGTAGAAGAGGCCCACGGAAGGAGAGTAGGGAGGCTCAAGACCGTTGGGGCCTCTGGTCACCGCCAGGGGGCGCCCCGAGCCTCATGGAGCCCGGGACTTATTTACTTCCGCCACACCAATGGAGGACGATCCTTCCAGGGTCACCCGGAGTGCTTCTGGATACTCTCTTGACGCTTCCGCCATACCAGGACGTGACGTCATGGAGAGCAGCCTAAGCTCATCTGGGTGAGGATAAGAGGGGCCACCTCCCTCCAATCAATGAGCTGGAGTCGGGAGCAGGAGCAGGACGAAGGTCCTGGAGAGAGAGTGCAGGTGGTCCAGAGACAAGGAGAGAGAAGGCCCAGGAGAAGGGAGACTGGGGCTAGAAGTATTGTGGGACTTGTGCGGGACTGAATTGTGTGTGTTAAGACAAGAATAAAAGGTATTCTGGATAAAGATGTGGTCTCCGACTGGTGGTGTCCGGGCAATTATCACAATCTCCAGTTAAAAATGACAAGATAGAGAAGTAGTCATAGAAAAACCAATGCGTCCAAATGAAAAACAAAATCACACTCAACGCTCCACTGCCAGATTCTTTTTCTGGCTGACTTATAAAGCCAGGGGGCGGGCCTGACAGCAGTGACATCAGGCTGGCCCCGCCTCCTGGGGGCTCCACCCACAAAGCATACAGAATGGCTGCACATTTAAGAACACAGCACACAAATAATAAGCAAGAACATGAGGTGCCACGTGAGAGATTGGGCATCAAACTAAAAGAAGTGGCAGTTGAGGGTACAGAATTGGCTCAGACACAGGAACAGATGATGTGTGAGGAACCTCACAAGAACTGGGTGATGTTAAGAGTGGTGACCAGCAGGGGTCAGTGCGGGGGGCCGCTGCTATTTTAATGTATAGATAAATGATTTAGATAGGAATATAAGTAACAAGCTGGTTAAGTTTGCAGATGATACCAAGATAGGTGGATTGGCAGATAATTTGGAATCCGTTATCTTATCACAGAAGGACTTGGACAGCAGACAGGCTTGGGCAGATTTGTGGACAATGAAATATAATGTCAGTAAATATAAAGAATTACACATAGGAAGTCAAAATGTGAGGTGTGAATACACAATGGGCAGTCAGAAAATTGAGAGTCCACCTTATGAGAAGGATTTAGGAGTCGTAGTGGACTCTAATCTATCGACTTCCAGACAGTGTTCAGAAGCCATTAAGAAGGCTAACAGACTGTCAGGTTATATAGCGCCTTAATGTGTGGAGCACAAGTCACAGGAGGTCATGGTGAAGCTTTATAACACACTGGTGAGTCCTCATCTGGAGTTCTGTGTGCAGTTTGGGTCTCCAGGCTACAAAAAGGACATAACAGCACAAGAGGGGGTCCAGAGAAGAGCGACGAGGCTGATTCAGGGCTACAGGGGATGAGTTACGAGGAAAAATTAAAAGAGCTGAACCTTTAAAGAAGATAAAGAGGAGACCTGACTGAAGTGCTTAAAATGATGAAGGGAATCAGTCCAGTGGATCGAGACGGTGACTTCAAAATGAGTTCACGGGGACACAGTTGGAAACTTGTGAAGGGGAAATTTCGCGCAAACATTTGGAAGTTTCTCTTTACACAAAGAATGATAAGACACTTGGAATAAGCGACCAAGGAGTGTGGTGAACAGTAAGATGTTGGGGACTTTCAAAACTCGACTTGATGTTTATTTGGAAGAAATAAGTGGAGAGGACTGGCAAGCTTTGTTGGGCTGAATGGCCTGTTCTCGTCCAGAGTGTTCTAATGTTCTAACATGAAAAATGATAATTGAAAACTGACAAGACAGAACATCAGCAGCAGGCTGGCTGTAACCCTGGGTGAGACGTAACAATAACTCTCATCACGCTGATGATGTCACGTGGGTGGGACACGAGACACGAGACCCGTATCTTAGCAACGGGGCAACAAAATGGCACCTTGTAATAAAATAGGATGTGAGAAAACAATAACTGAAAGGTAAGAACTAATAACAGAAATGCCTATTTTACTGTACAAAATCTGGAAAAAGAACAAAAACCCCATGCAGGAAGAACAGAATAAATGTGCTATTGATTTCAAACTACCTTTTTTTCCAAGGTTTTCGTGCCTTTGTGCTCACATAATTATGGAAATGCTTTCTTTCTTTCTTTCTTTCTTTCTTTCTTTCTTTCTTTCTTTCTTTCTTTCTTTCTCGCTGGCTTCTTTTGTCCTTTTCTCCTCCACAGCCAGCTTTAATAAATGCTGGGAATTTTTGCTGCAAATTTGTAAACTGATCAATGGAAATGTTTAACTGACTTCCTGCAATGCTTAGTTAGGCTTGTCAATGGCGCCGCGGAGCTCGGCCAGCTAGGTGGGTTTGAGGGGCTTCAAAAAAGGCAGTTCCAGTCTGGAGGGTGACAAATGTCAGCATCCATCATGTCGCTCACTGCCAGAAGATCATCCAACTGGGCAAATCAGGCAGTGCAGCTGAGTATGGAAAATCAAGACAATGACAGAACAATGGGGTCCTAGTGTCACCTGGGTTTGAAACAAATCACAAGCCCAGCGACAACAACATTTATTTCTCAAGCACATTTTCATACCGATGATGGAGCTCAAAGTGAAAAATATAAAAATAAGATTAGGCAATACTAATTAACAAAGAATAAAAGTAAAGTCTGATGGCCAGGGAGGACAGAAAAAACAAAACAGAAAGCTGGAGAAAAAAAAAAAACAAAATCTGCAGGGGTCCTAAGGCCACGAGACCACCCGGCCCCTCTAACATCAATGATCTCAATCAGTCCTCATGGTTTTCAGGCTTCATGTGGAAGAATTTGATGATGATGGTGGTCATCTGGCCTTCAATCCATCAATGTAGGGACTGCACAGTGCCCTGATTAGGTGGCGGGGGCATAGATTGGCATCACATAAAACCAGAAAAACCACGTGTCTGCGTGGGTTTCCTCCGGGTGATCCGGTTTCCTCCCACAGTCCAAAGACATGCAGGTTAGGTGCATTGGCGATTCTAAATTGTCCTTGGTGCGTGTGTGGGTCCTGCGGTGGGCTGGCGCCCTGCCCGGGGTTTATTCCTGCCTTGCGCCCGCCCTATGCTGGCTGGGATTGGCTCCAGTAAACCCCCATGACCCTGTAGTTAGGATATAGCGGGTTGGATAAAACCAGAAAAAGAACAGCAGAGAAAGTAGGTGTCAGTAGGGATTGAGGAGCCATGATAAAAATGATTATTCAATGTACATACAGAATATCAGGGTTACACTCAAATGAAGCTCTGAGAAAGCCAAGTTACAGTAATGAGTTTTTAGCTTCAGTTTTTTAAAGGGCTCCATCATATTAGCCTATATCATATTCGCCCCCTGCGGTGGGTTGGCACCCTGCCCGGGATTGGTTCCTGCCTTGTGCCCTGTGTTGGCTGGGATTGGCTCCAGCAGACCCCCGTGACCCTGTGTTTGGATTCAGCGGGTTAGAAAATGGATGGATGGATGGATATTCGCCCCCTGCACGCTTTGCTCGCCAACCCCCCGTGTTTGGTTTTCCGCATACACACTTTTAAGATTTTTTTTTTCTTTGAATTGTTGCTATTTCATTAGTTTCACTTTTATTTCAGAACTTCTGTAAAAACAATATTTGTAAACTTGCGAGTCCCAATATGCTGAATCTTTTTAATGAGATCAGGATAGGTTTCTCTGTTTAGAATTTCAGCACAGACAAAACGATCATCAGCAGTTAATAATTTTATTTACAAAGTAACAAAGTAAGTAGTGTTCTGCATTGGACTCCTGTCTGTAAAGTCCTGCTATTTTCCTCTCACAGTTCCAGAAGTACATGGGGATACCAAGGTGATACCCCAGCTGTTTGTCTAGGTTTTTGTACGAGGGCTAGACAGAACGTTTTTGACTCCTGGGGTAAATGTAGCTTTTTAAATAAGCAGACAGATAAATATATATATACATGAACAAAGTAACCCATAAATGCATGTGCGGTAAACTCCATTTTTGAAATTCTCAAGATTCTTTATTTGTTACATGCATACAGTGTCACAGTAGAGGCCCCTATCGACCTCTTGAACCCTCAGGTACCACTCCAAACATCAGGTAAAAATCCAGTTATTATTTTTTTTATAATAATAATGTGCACAAAGCACCCTCCACTCCACACTATTCATATAAATCAATAAATAATCAAAATTCCTCCTCTCCCAGACGCATTGCCACCCTTCCACCCAGCTCATCCCAGCGTTTCTCTCTTCTGTCCATGTGACTGTGAACACTTCCGTGTCGGATAAAAAGCTTCTTTCTTCAACCCGGAAGCACATCGTTTCTCCTGTTCACGTGACCAGGACGTACTTCCACGTTATAGGGCACTTAACAGTCTGACATCCTCCGTATAGCAACTCCCGGTGGCCCCCATGGTATCCAGCAGGACTGCGCATACAAACTACAAGGTCCATGAGGCCCTGCTGGAATTCGGGGAACCTCATTGCCGTTGGGAGAGCTCCACCTGGCGGCCTGGAGGTGTGGGCCGGAATATTTAGCCGGCCATCCATCACAACAGTTAGGTCCATAAATATTTGGACAGAGACAACTTTTTTCTCATTTTGGTTCTGTACATTACCACAATGAATTTTAAATGAAACAACTCAGATGCAGTTGAAGTGCAGACTTTCAGCTTTAATTCAGTGGGGTGAACAAAACGATTGCATAAAAATGTGAGGCAACTAAAGCATTTTGTGAACACAATCCCTTCATTTTAGGGGCTCAAAAGTTATTGGACAACTGACTCAAAAGGTTATTTCATGGACAGGTGTGGGTAAGTCCTCTCCTGATTTTTAGACATAAAATGCATTGCATTTGTCATTCCAACAGATGGCGCATCACATGCATTAACACTGCTTTTACGAATCCCATACCAAATGCCATACAGTAAGAGACATACTGTATGCACTGCATGGTGAACTGCTTGGATTCTAATCCATCTTAGATGAATAGCAGAGCAAGTATTACAGG
Organism: Erpetoichthys calabaricus; assembly: GCF_900747795.2. Lineage (NCBI taxonomy): Eukaryota > Metazoa > Chordata > Cladistia > Polypteriformes > Polypteridae > Erpetoichthys > Erpetoichthys calabaricus. The sequence goes on along the minus strand of NC_041402.2, from coordinate 186,121,697 downwards.
GGTGCGGAAATCCAACGCCCGACTCGTCCGACACGGGTAAATTGACCGTCAGACAAGCGAGTTTTTCTGGTTTCAGTTGTCCGCGGACAAGTGCAATTTTCTGGAGAAAAAAGAATTATATGTGCTGTTCAGGGCACATTTTTACCACTACTTTCAAATTTTAAACATTTGGGTACGTACTTTGTGCGGAAACAGTCTACTTAGGCATGTTCTTCATGTCTCAAATTGGTCTTCAATATTGTTTACAAAATGACGGCTGATTTTTCAAAGGGGAAGCACTCTTACGGTCTTACATAAATATTTTACCCTACTATTTACACGCTTGGAGATGCGGTCATTTTTTTGATGATGTAATCTGATGATTTTTCATTACAATCGATAACTTCTATATATTACCAGTAATGGCGTACTGCACGATAACGTGCAGTGAATACGCTTGACTTGAGCATTCCTAGTTTTCATCTTCTTTCTCTGTACGTTTTCCATTCATTTGCTCAGAGGTTGATGCCCTTGCTGTTTCCTGAGCAGCTCTTCTTGCACCCTAGCAGCCCGCTGCTTCTCTCCTTTCGTTGGCATCTTTTCATGTCTAAACTGATTAAGTTAGTTTTTGTTTTGCAATTACTTAGTACGTTTTCCTTAATTTTTCACTTAAGCTGGCACTTAAGTCTTCAATCTGCCTCAAGAATGATTAGCGAAGGTGGTGGGGAATGAGAACGGCACCCACACGCATGCGCCGCCCTGCTGTGCGGTGCCGAGAGTCAACAATAAAATAAAATAAAAATAAAAAGAGTACTCTGCGGTGGGTTGGCACCCTGCCCAGGTTTGGTTCCTGCCTTGTGCCCTGTGTGGGCTGGGATTGGCTCCAGCAGACCCCCGTGACCCTGTGTTCGGATTCAGCGGTTTGGGAAATGGATGGATGGATGGATAAAAAGAGTACTACAAATCTTCACCCCGAAAGCGGATAGTAGACATCACATAGTATACTATATGTGTGCCAAATTTCAAGTCAATAGGTGAAACGGTTTGCGAGCTACAGGTGATTTAAAATCCTGGATAGACAAACAAACAGCCACAGTAGTGTATTATACTGTATAAGAAGACTGATAAAATTCATTGTTTCTACATAAAAATACGGTCATTTTACTTACAATGCAAATGTTTTCACCACATAACAAAGCTTGTTAGGCCGTTAATCTTTCCTGAAATTTGCGATTTCGTGTAGGTTGTGATATATTGAGGAGTTAAGAAATTTATTGCGTGACAACATCAATTTTGTTGAACTGTCTATACAGGGCCGCTGCTGGCCAAATGGGTGCCCTAAGCAGAAATTTACTTTTGTGCCCCCTCCCCCAAATATTACGGAAGTAAAAATAAAATAATAAAAAAAACACCTACTATAGGGGCCAAAATAGAACAAAATAGTAACAGAGGTGAGGGCGCGCGTGTCATTACGTGTGCTTAGCCTACTCTGTGTTCACCGTAAAATGCAATATATACGTTTATATTTTTGTTTATTTGTATATGTATATTATTAATATTCATTTATTATTATAATATATAAAAACGATTTTTTTGAGCAGCTGGGATGGTGCCCCCCTGGGAGTTGGTGCCCTACGCAGACTGCGTACTCTGCGTATAGGGAGCGGCGGTACTGTGTCTATAGATTGTTTTTGATTAGCGAATTTTTCATATAAAACAAGTTGGTTTCGCGCTGTCAATTTATTAAAAATAAAGAAGAAGACATTCTAATGGTTTCCAAATGTTATGAAATATCTATAAAAATCTTCACTTAGATGCAATTATTTTTTTTTCTTGTGAGAGATTATTCTCCAATATGAATTTAGTAAAGAGTTCTCTAAGAACCCGCCTGACTCAGGAAAACCTTCAAAACCAGATGCGCATTGTTGTTGACGGCAAACCTTTAGAAGAGTGTGACCCACCACCAGCTGTGGAATTCTGGCTGTCAACAGGTGCATCACTCATAAAAAAACTGAAAAGTCATCAGCATCCACTTCTGCAGGACCATCAGTCCAGGAACCATGCAGTTCAGCTCAAGCAGAAATGAACAGCACTCGGCCCATGCTGTCTGAGATGGTAAAGATTCTTGGGGGAGAAGATGTTCCAAGACAAAAGCTGAAGAACATGGCAGAAAATGAATCAGGACAGTGTTCTGTTATGTAACTGTAATATGTGAAACAGAACTAGTGTAGCTATAATGAAGGCATTGTTTATTAGTGAGTTAAAACGATAAGGGAATCTATACTAATAAAAGGCAAAGCCCTCACTGACTCACTGACTGACTGACTGACTGACTGACTGACTG